>NW_027395983.1:162637-354694 GCF_047715735.1 Aspergillus multicolor | reverse complement strand
TTATATAAATATTAAATAAAGCCTAACCTTAGGTTTTATTAACATATAGCAAATGTCAGGCCCCGCGGCTAATTAGGGGTTATAATGGGGATAGCGCATGTCTGTTATTACCATATCTGCCTTTGGTATGGGTGTTGATTACCTGGCGGTCCTCCGCTGGGTAGTACATGTTGACCCACCTGGAAATATTATTAACTACATATAGGAGGTTAGGCGGCTCTCCTAGGATAGAGCTAGTGGCCAGGTGCTGGTCCTCCTGCCACCATAATAGCGGTCTTAGTAAGACTAACTAGCCGCACGGCCCCTGGACCTAATAAAGGCCGCCATGAATAACTATCTGCAGGAGACTTTTATCTACCGCAAGTGGCTAATATCCCATGTCCTTGGTGGTAAGGCTTAGGTGTGTGATCCAGAGATATTACTATGCAATAACTGCAAGAATTAAGGCCACCCCGAGGTGCCTAATACTATAAACACCGCCAGCAGCAGCCCCTTGCCATTTACCCAGGACATAGGAGCGCCGAGGAGCCTAGTACCCTAACTAGCTGGTAATATTTTAAACCTCCATGTGGGAGCAAAGCTCCTACAGGCGCAGGTATAGCAGCATGGCAGCGGGCTAGTAAATATATTAACTTCCTTTAGTTACTATAAACATGGCGGGGGCGCCTGTATAATATATCACTACCTGCCACGCGCTGCTTTTGGCCAGGCTGGGTTTAATACCCATCCCCTTTAGTAATTTCTAAATCCCGTATAATTTTAAAGTTTTAATACCAAGGGTTTTGCTACCTAAGAGGCAAGACAGCGGCAAGCTGGCTAGTTCCTATAGTATAATACCTGCTTTAGGTATTATAATACTTAGACCATATATAGTTAGTTCCAGGGATTTTTTAATTATAAGTATTTAAACATAGTCCTACTAGCCTGCCAGGCCATTTTCTAGAAACAGGGGCGGGTATAGCAGTATCTTCCTGTACTAGGCGGACACCAGGTTATTAATAGCAAAGAGCAGTACATGACCTGGCTGGGTGAAGAGCGGGGGGTATTTAGCAAGCGGGCTTATAAGGCCCTTGCAGTGGCTGACCTGGTGCTATAGTAAATAAATGGTTAGTAATATAATTTTTATGTTTTAGAGGCTACTAGCGTCCCTCCCGTGTAAGTATAGGTTTAAAAAATATATTAGGACGGGGGTAAAAATATATCTATATTTATTTATATATATATATAAATATAGTTATATTTTAGGATATATATAGACCTAGTCCCTACTTGCCCGCCTAAAAGGAGCCGGGGACCCGCCTGGAGGTCATAATAATATAACCAGCAAGGAGTAAGTTTTAAAAACAAGAAGCAGCTGGTATTCCTAACAGGCAATATACCTAACTATGGGTTAGTAAAGGTACCTACTAATCTACCTAGAACCTGCCGGCGACTTGTCTTAAAGCCACTAGGGTATAACTAGCGGGGATTTTAAGAGCATAAAGGGTTAAGATTTACCTTATATCTAGGACCCTGTCATTACCCCGCCTATGGATTACTAGCATGTTTATTTATATATCTTAATAAAGGCCAAGTACCTGTTAAAGCTATTATAATTACCCTTTTAACCCCTAAAGATCTGCCTAGGTTAAAAATTAGCTCACGCATGGTATTATTTAAGTAAGGCGCAGGTAGCATGATAGGGTCATGCCTAAGGAATATAGTATTAACTCCAAGGTACCTGCTACCTTGTCTTCCTAGCAGGCTGTAATAACACAGTAACTGTCTACTTAGTCCTGCCTGACTAGTGGGAGCGCGGGCTATACGCGAGGATCCCACTACTAGTACGCCTGGGTAATGCTAACCACATGGTTTACATACCTAGTTACCTGGTGGCATTTTTCTAACCGGGCGCGGCCCTAGCCCACGGCATAGGCATAGTTATTAACTAGGTTACTATAAGCCTGCCATGTTAAAAGGGGGTTCCTGTTACCTGGCATTGCCTAAGAACCCTTGTACTAACCCACTATATACCTACTAGATTTATATAGCCCGCCTGCTGCTAAATCTTAAAGATAGCCCGCCCCGGTGCAGTGCACAGGCCTGTAATAAAGGGAGTCTTTAAGTACTGGCCAGTTATAATAGGCAGCTATCTGGTAATCTTATAAAGCCTGGCAGCCTGTATTATACACATCTTTAGCCCGCCTGTACCTTGCTAGCAGCCATAATCTTCTTAATTTATCCAGTCTCTTAATTTTACTAACTAGCCGCAGCTTAGGGAGGGTTTTATTTTTACACAGGGTATTAGCTACTTTAACTAGTTAATAGTTTTATATTCCCTGCCTATTAATATAGCACCTTGTTACTTAACCTGTATATTATTACTTTACCTGCTATGCCCTTCTCCCCGCGCGTTTATCTCCCTGGCAGAGCAGGTTATTATAGTTATATAGCCTAGTATTACTTAGGCCCCTGTTATTTATATTATGGCTACCCAGGGTTGCTATGGCGTGCCGGCCTTATAGCCAAGTAAGGTCTTTATTCTACACCCCGCCCTTTTACACGCGGGTTTTTAAAATTCTTGCTTTATTTATTATTTCTTTTTAATATTATTTCTTTATTTTTCTTTACTTCTTATCCTTAGCTTCCTGCATTTTTCTTTTTTTTACTTACCTTTTTTACCTCCCTAGTTAGCCTTCTCCCTATAATTATCTTGCATACGCACTATAGCAACCCCGGCGTGAAGAAGCGCCCTATCCCCGCCTGTTAATTTAAGCAGGTCTACCCCTTCTCCCACGCGGTGTATAGCTCTAGCACCCTAATGGTATTCTCCTGGCTAACCCCAGGTAGTTTTATTAGCCACCATGTCTGCTATATTAATTAATAAATATGACCTTAACCCCTCTAGTCCCTGCTAACATAACAAGGAATTACCCCGCAAGTATAAATACTAGCAGGAGTAAGAAGTAGCTAAAGCCCTTTACTAAAAGCTACGCGAGGCTAACTATTTATAAAACCACACTAATTATAGTAAGGCAGAGGGTAATCCCGGTGTCCTGTTTAACATGCCTAAGGAGCCCTCGCCGCCAGGACCGCTGCTGCAGCACAGGCCTGGTCTAAAGTCCCTTACTAATTAGGCCGTGCCTTATAACACTGCCTTTACAGCGCCTGTTAGCCGCGGTAAGGGCAGGCCGCCTTAGAATCCTTGCCCCCAGCCTAAGGAGGACCCCCTTAATATAAGTATTTAATACTAACCCCCTTACTGTCACCCTGTACGCAGGACGCCCGCGCTAACCCGTGTAATTTAGGATAATAAGATGGCCAAGGGAATTCTTTACCATGTCCCCTGCCTTTACTATGCAAAGGCTAGTTTTATGCTTGGGGATAATAATAAACTAGTTGGCCCCCAGCCCTGCTATCGCCCCCGTGCTGGCTTAAAGTATAAACAGTGCACGCGCCTTTATAAGCCCTGTAATTTTATTCCTGGTTTATTTAAAGCTAAAATTATCCAGCTTTATATAAATACCCCTAATAATATTAATATTATTGCTAAGACTGTTTTTTAAACGCGCCGTGTTACTACCTTTCTTTAAAAAGTAAACAAGAAAGGCAAGATAATATAAATCATGTACTTGCTTTTATATTATACCTTTAAGCTGCGTAATAATATTTAGACTGCTAATTATATTAGCCCTTGGCTTCCCCTGTTTGCTAAGATTATCTGGCCGCTAATAAATAACACTAAAAAAAATAATAAGGAGGACGCGCCGGCCCCTACCAGCGCTGGTACCCGCCGCGGCGGCGCTGTTAATCCGCTCGCGGTTTTTACAGAGGAGAATCTTTATAGTATAAACATGTACTAGACTGGGGGTGATCTCTTTTAGTTCTTACTAGTATATTTTGTCTTTTTTTCTTTTTTTTTTTTTTATCCTTAGTTATGGTTACAGTTTTGTTGCCGGTCCCCTAATTAGGAGTTTTATAGTATAGTATTCTTGCACTGCACCTGCTGGTTTATTACTGCCTTGGGGCCGAGCCGTATGAATTAATAGTTTATTTTTATTATTACCTACCTTTTGCTATAGTCTTGCTCCTGTTACAGCACAGCCCTGATAATAGCACTGGCCCGTGTATAGTAATTACCAGCCTGCCTAAAACCCGCGGGTAACTTGCCTTAGATGCTTCCCAGCCCTAGCCAGTGACAGTGGATTAGTACTATAGTTAGGGTTAACCTGTGTTACTATATACTTTTTCTAGCTAAAAAGCCCCAGTATATAGCTATACAGGACCCTAAGAAAACACCGCCATCTTAGGTAGTGATATCTTGTAAACATACTTAATATTAAGCTGGCATAAAGGGCGCGTGTTAAGTAACTAGGTGGTGCGCCGGCTGGATAAGAGCGTGTGTTAATAATTAGGTAATACGCCGGCGGGACAAGAGCGCGTGTTAGGGATTAGGTAATGCGCCGGCCGGATAACCCCACCGTGCGCCGGCCGGACACGAGGCGCGGCGGTGATTGGCCGGTGCGGCGGCGGGACGGATCCGGCGCGGCACCCCCTCGCGCGCACCCCCCGGCAGAACGGCGGAGATTGGGCGCTCACCGCCCGGAGGTCCGGCGGAAACGGGGCTGCCAGTGTAATAGGCTATCCTGCCAAACATCCTCCCACCGCTGGACTGCCTAAGCCATTTGGCTGGCCGCCTGGGAATTATGGTTCTGCGTACATATATATATATATATATATGTAAATATGTATTTATACTCTTACTTTAAAAGTACTAAGTTTCTTACTATTCTAGATTAATAACTAATTAATCTAGACTTAATATAATATATTTCTTGCTAAACTAATCCTAGTCCTAGTCCTGGTCTATATCTATAGTAATACATGGCTGCTTGGCGGGCCCTATATCCTGGTCCTGGTCCTGCTGCCACGCCCGCTTGCGGGGCCCCAGGTACATCTCAAACCCCAGGAACCCATGCCACTCGCGGCTAATCGCCTGGTACTGCCGCCGCCGCGCCTCCACGTGGCCGGGCGCCTCCTGTAGCCCCCGCGCGTATACTGTCCCTGCAATCCAGCTCCCGTGGCTGGCCTGCTTGTTAAATGCAGTGTTATCCATGCTGCCGTAGTCCCGCTTAAAGCCGCCATACTTTAGGTGCACGCGCGAGATAGTAATAGCCGTGTGGCGGTAGGATAGGATATTTAGCTTTATTTGCAGGTGCGCCTGGGCCTCCTATTATAGGACCTTGCGCAGGCGGTTACTTAGCCAGGTCCCCTCCCCACCTGCCGCGGTGGCTGGCCAGAAAAAGGCTAAGGCGGGCCCGCGGTGACCCTGGGCCAGCCGCTCCAGGGCTTTGCGGAAGGGGAGGATTAGCCAGAGGTAGTAGACCACTAGCTCGCTCACGGCCTTTGGCAGGTAGTAGTAAATAATCTTAATAATATTATTAATAAAATAGCCCTTGTGATACATGGTAACCGTGCTAACCAGCCCGTGCTTAATAAAGATATTCCGGTGGCAGCCCTGCAGGGTATTGCGGTGGCGCAGCCCCAGCAGCTTAGTGGCCCGCGCGGGCTGGCTGCTGGTAATATGCACGAGCAGGAGCAGCCGCTGCAGGAACTAGTCCACCTATTACAGGTACCCTGCCACGGGGCCCTCCTGCTAGAGCACCTTGTCTGCCTGCCTAATCTAGCGGACCTTTAAAAACTCCTCGCGCAGCTAGTCTACCTTAAGCACGCGGTCTAGCAGCCAGCAGTCCCCGCGGGTGGGCAGGGCCTTTCACGTGCGTGGGTCCTGCAGGAAGTTCCACCCCCGTGTATTATTAGTTAGGTTGTCCTGTAGCTCGTGCAGGGCCAGGCATGGTACTACCGCCTCGCGCGCCTTCTTTTTATACAGGAGGAAGAGCCCCGCGAGCTCCGCCTGGGCCCGGGAGACCTGCCCCGCGATAAATTCCTGGAGCCCGCGCATGCTTAGGCACAGGTCCTTATAGGTTAGGGTTTGCTTATTATTACTTTAGTAAATATAGCTTATGCTGGTGATGCTATTTTAAATCTTTTTACTGTACATGCGTAGCCGCGTAATCCAACTAAAGGGGGCGCGCACCCTAAAAAGCAAGAAGCGCTCGCGCATCTCGTCCAGGGCGTCCACGGGGTGGCTAACCTGGCCTGCCTTGGCGTCGCGGACCGCGCGCAGGGCCACGAGTATTTATGCCATCTTAACCAGCCTGAACAGGTAGCTGGTGTAGCTATACAGGTCCCGGAAGGTCTGGCGCGCGGTGTCCACCCCAAGCACCGCGAGGAAGCCCACCAGGGTGCTCTTAAACAGGCCCCCCTTCAGGGGGTGGTCCAGTAGTATAATAAAGAGGTCTAGCGTGGCCTAGTCTAGCTAGGCCTGGAGCGCTGCCTCGCGGGGGCTCCAGGGCGGCTTAGGGGCCTGGCCAATACAGGTAGGGCAGGATGGGAAGGGTACCACCGGGGGCAAGGCGGCTAGCACTGGTGGGCGTGGCGCGAGCTATGACAGGGTGCCTACCAGCACGGCCAGGCCCGTCTTCCGCTTCCAGGGGACCGTCCACCGTGGCAGCGGGTCAGGGGCGGGTAGTATAAGGGGTGGGGCGTCCTGGCCAGCTACTGCTAGTGTAAAAGGCTTTAGGGCCTGTGCAGTCAGAGCCACTAGCCCGCGACCATACTCCTCCATGCGGTCTAGCGCGGCTAGCTAGCCGGTGTTTAGCTAGTGGCGAAGCTGGATTACCTGGTCTGGCCGCGTGCTGCAGTACGCGAAGCAGACCAGGCGCTGCCAGACCTGGCTGTAGCGGTGGTAGGTCTTGGGCTGCAGGCGGATCTGGATCAGCCGGTTCCAGACGCTTGGCTGGCGGAAGAAGGTGTTAATCTGGACCTAGTCAAACTTATTAATCTGGCCGTCGCGGATGGCGTGGTAGGCCTGGTTGATCAGCCGCTGCACGCTCGCGCTGAGCTGCACCAGCAGCGGCTCCTCGCGGGGATCCGGCAGGGCGCCTAGCAGGGCGACCATGGTCAGATTCTGGCCACGCAGATACTTAGGCCACCGGGTAAGCTCCAGCCACGGGGATACCTTGGTGGGGTGCGGATCCAGGACCGGCACCTGGCTTACTTCCTATTTCACGGCCGCCTCTCCCTCCCGCAGCGCCTAGTCCACACGGGCCCGGACAAGCTCTGCGGGGGTAAGCACTGGCCTCCTCTTACCACCCTGCGCCGCGGGGGCTGCCATGCAGGTAACCTTAAAGAAGTGGCTCCCGGCCCGGGTAAGATAAAGTTACTGGCAGGACACTACCTAATTCGCGAGGCAGGCCTGCTACCGGGCCCTAGCACGCGCGGCCAAGAGCCAGCCCTGTTCCCACACCCTATCCTTCTCCCGGTGCTTCGCGCGGCGGTGCTTCTCCATGGCATCTAGGGTCCGGGCGACGTACAGGCAGTGCGGGCAGCCATGGCCCTGGTAAACTGGCAGGCCCGGCAGGGGCAGGCCGCCCGCGGGGGGCTGGCGGCCGGGCTCCCGGGCGGGATCAGCCCACGGCCGCTGGAGCATGGCTGCCAGGGCGGCCTCGCGGAGGGGAAGGGTCACCGCGGTTAAATAGGAGCCATGGCGGGTGCGGAGGTGGGTAAGCAAAGTAAAGGGGGTGACCGTGTACTGGCAGCGGGGCGCGGTGCAGATCCAGAGGTGGTAGGTAGGGTTATAAAGAAAGAGATCCATGGCCAGGGAAAGAATAAATATTATCTTGTTAACAGGGAGATATTAATTTAAGAGGGACAGACATGTTAGTAAAAGAAGAAGAAGAGCAGGGTTAAAGTTCTTAAAAGCAGCCACGTGGATTTTAATCACGCTGGACATGTCGCGTGCGCGCGCGCCTTGGTAAGTAAAAAAGGGAAAAAGCAAGCATTGCCAGTCCCATGTGTACATGGTAGGGGGTAGTGTAAATACAGCCGCCTGTTAAAGCAAGCGTGCCGATAAAGCCCGGGGGAGGGTTGTGGTTATAAGGGCTCGAGGGGGTGGATTCTGGTGGATTAGGAGATTCAGGAGATCGGGGATTACCAGAGGGGGGGCAGGTATAGGGCAGTATAGGGTGTAGGGGCACGCGCTCGCGGGCCACAGGAGCACGCACGGCACTCACGCCGGGCGGTAAGTAAAATAGACTAATCAGGGGGCGAAGAAAGGGAACAGGGGCGCGTCCGGTCAGGGACTAGGGACTAGATTAATTAAGGTATTATAATTATATAATTAATAATGGCCATGGCTTGTAATTATATATTATATTAAAGGGTCTTAAGTATGCTTTATAATTAATAAATAGTAATACCCATGAAGTTAGGGTGGCGTTTAGTCATGCCCGCCGGCCAGGATAAAACTGCGCGATAGGAGTCTTATGGGCAATTGTAATCTGGGTGGGCGTGCAGGCATACCTGCACACCATATACAATATTGCATTCTTTAGGGATACGAGAAAGGCATGTTGGACTGCGCAGCGGCGCTGCGAGCGTTCAAAACCGGAGCATTGGAATATGGACATTGCTGCGAAGGTTCCGCTGGCGATACCAATAATCCTCTTAATCCGAACACTGAGATTGAGCGGCAGCAACGTGGTTCTTATCTCCCTCCATGCATCACTGGCCTCCCATGCGCGGATGGTAGCCTTGAAGGAAAATAGGCTAGCATTGATGTTTCCCACCCTGTCCTGCTCCAGTTGGCCATCACCTGCCAACAGCAAATGGGCAATGGTGATGGGAAAATATGCGCGAGACAGACTGTCCTCGGTGTTTCGCTTTAGGGAGCTATAAGAGGTATAATAAATCTTTGAAGCACCAGACACCATGCCTGCTCTGATGTCCCCAGTTCCCACCACAAACTCATACGTCAACCCATCCAGTGCTTGCACATAGACAATATCTCCCTTGCGTAACGGTTTCCGCAGTTGGTTGCGTATGCTTAAGAGCGTATCACGCGGGAATAGAAGGCGTCCGGCGCCGTACCAGGCTTTGATATTGGCCTTTGCCTCCATGTCGGACTCGGACTTCAACTCGTCGGCATCGACGCCCTCTTTCTAGGGCCGATCAAGGTAGTAGTGCACGTTGGCGATTGTCGTTGAAGGTGGGGGAGCAGAAGAGATTCTCTGACGCGCTGCGGGGTCTTACGGGAAGCAAACATTACTACTGTGCCTATGGCATGATGACTCAGCTTTAGGCTAAGGAAACATCTTCTTTTATGCTTGCCTTTTGTTATAATACAGAGCATTGCCATCTTGCCGGCTTTCGCTCGGTCGCGCGTGGTGGTTTAGGGCTCAAAGTCGGCCGCACATGCTACCAAACTACAATTGAATATAGCAGCAGCACCGAGTTCAAGATGATTATGACCTTGGCTACAGTTACCTGACGCTCCCTACTATATAGTAAATCTAGTCCTCGTCGGCCTCTTCAACAACGCGATCAACAGCAGACCATCCAGCAACAGAGCCAGCAACAATTCCAGCCATGGGTGTTGCAGCCTCCACTAATGACAGAGAACTCATGCCCTGGTTACGACTGCCCCTATATCTTTTGATAAAGGCCAGCTGATCTCGTATCTCCAAGAGACCCGCGTTCCACTCGAAACGGCTGTCATCGTCCAACCCAGCAAGGTCGCCAGCGCTCACTAACCCTTCACTTCTTGATTGACTGGCAGGGATTGATGTGCCGGATTCACTCTTTGAAACGTTGTGGTAACGCCTAATGGATAGCGCAGACGTGAGCTTCTGGACAATGTTAATTGGCACAGCCGAGGTGGATGACTGGGCCAGAATATGCGATCTGTCTACCCCTTGGATGGGCGCTTGATGGCGGTCGAGGTACATCTTGGGCGGCCTTGCGGTTGTTGTATTTTGCTTACGTACTTGGCGGGCTACAGGCATTTGAGACTCGAACTGTTGTCTCCAATTTGCATGGCCAGTGGGAGTTTCCTGCGCTCTGGTTAGGGCGAGGAATTGAGGCCCGCAATCCCTTAGAGCCATCTCGCAGTCCTGCTCTGGTAGTCCATGCACTTCTGCCAAATAAGCGGCCAGACTCTCGAGGTCATTGATATCCGAAAGGCTTAGGGATTGAATGCCAGCCCTCTGGGTATTGTTCTTGATCTCATGAAATTTGAAGCTCGTTTCAATAATCTGAACACGACTATATTGACCAATATCGTCGTCACCTCTGTAGTTGCTTAAGCTTCTTGGTCGCGGGAATACCGCTGGGACATTCTGAACGTGCTTTTCGTGTGGGATTGCAGGAACTCGGTGGGCATGAGGGCTGCTTTCCACGATGCCTATCTCGTGCACCTCCTCAATACGGCGATATATTAGACCGCATGTGGCACTATTGCAGAAGTTAGAGAAGCTTCAGGGTATCAACAAGGAGCTTACCAGGTGACCTGTGTACTCGAATCACCTGAATTATCGGAATGGCACCCAGGGCAGTGTGTGAAAGATACATTGCGGCGGCGAAATATCATCGTCATTGAGAGCACTTGACCGGGCTGTTGAGCTTTATTAGCTCTTGATCATACTGTTCAAGGCTCACTAACGTACGCGCATAAGCGCACCCCAGGGTCTTGTAATATCAAGGGCCTTGCCGGTATAGTGGTCCTGAAGGTACCACTCCCCCCGTTGTATCTTGCCCAGGCCAAGGTCCTTAAATCTCTCGTTTAGAACTTGCGCGAACAGCTAAAATAGCAATTAGCGTAGTAAAGCTTTTTCCACCTATTTACAGACCTCCCAAGAAGTAATGGTGTCGAGAAAGAATCGGATATATCGGTTGCGAGCATCAATCACAGTTACATGCTCGGGCGACATCATCTGGGGAGGCAGGCGTTGAGAGAACTGACTGACCACACTCAATATTGCTGCTGCAGGTGTTAGCTTAGGGTTTACCGTGTGTTATTCTGTTTTCCCTACCAGCATCAATGTGCCGCGGTGCCTTGTCCTGTACAATAAACCTTTCTAGCATGGCTTTCATAGCGGCCGCTGCTGTGGCCGCGGCAAACGGTTGCCATTTCTTGTTCTTATGGCTATCGGCGTAATCGCACGCCCCTTTGACGACAACCGTGCATGGCAGCTCCTCCCAGGCACCTGCCAGTTCCATCTCAAATGCAATGACCCCCTCTGCCTTGGCGATGCGGTCGCGGATCTCTGCGGATTTCATCACCCTGTCAGCAGAGGCTATTGAGCCTATATAAACTGCTGGCACTCGGTCCTTCTTCAGCTGAGTTTGTTCGAGGCGTTTCCTGGGAATCAAGTGTGTGGTATCGCATCCCGCCTCCTCACAGCTCAAGTAAGTCGCTTCAGTATGAACAGCCTCCGCTGCGTTGGTATAAGTGCTCTGTCCTCGCATCCGTAAGCGATGTTCGTAACTCGAACTAAAGAGCCTATCCTCGGCTGTTCCGGGATAGTCGTAACGCCCTTCACTGCCCGTCGACGCATCCGCCCTGAGCTGAAGTTCCTCGAGGTAGAATGCTGTTCGGCGATGAAGGAGATCAATACCACGCATCGTTCCAAGTGTGGCCAGGAGGTTTTGGACCTCCTTATCGGGTATTCCATGTCCGACTGTATCTTTGCGCTGGAAAGATTCGCCATACTGCCTCCCAAAATCGTACTGGACAACGTTTTTGCTGATCACTACATCCCCTAGCAAGACCTCGGCATCACCGGTAAAGGGCACAGCACCGCAGATGCCCACTAAGAGCGTGAGGCGCAAGCTGGGGTAGCTCAACCGCATTCCCTGAGCTGCGCTGGTGGCTTTTGTCTTGCCCATATGAGAAAGCAGGGCTAGCACCACATTGTGCTTCCCAATGCGGCCAGTGGTATAGACGTTGTGGTCCCCTGGTACTTTTCCATAATGATCGCCATCATCATCCCAGTACTGATCGAAGACGAGAGAAACTGCATCGTACTCCAGTGGCAATGCACATAGTATACCAACCTCGAATTCCTCGCGTCGAGACGGGCGCTGGGCACGCATCCTCGTCTTGCAAATAGAAAAGGTGGGTATGAAGGAAGCAACTGGCGAATAGAGGCTTAAAGGTCTGGTGTTGCCAGGCAACATTGATTTGCAACACGAGTCTCTTCGTCACCCTTTCGAAGCCGTTGCTGTCGATCGCTGGGTGGCTTTTAAGTTGTGGTCCAACTGCTTAGAGACATCCCAACATTTAGATCGCATGAACCGCTCTCCTTGCAGCTGTGGTCCTTTGAAACGCTAGGACAAAAGTCAGGGTACTTGGCTTCTGGGAGTTTGATTGAGAGCTGAAGATTCGACAAGGCCGTCAGCACTTCCTATAGTGCAGGATGATATAGACAGCCACGTGGCACAAGTGATGACCCCTGTTCGCACCAAGAGAGCATTGCCGTAGGTACCAGCAATGCAGCTCAGCTTTGTCCCGTAGCTGAGTCTCGTTCAATATTTATTTACTGCCTGACAGAAGTTCCTCTGAAAGCAGAATATGTAGGGCTAGTGTCTAACGACCCTATGTCAGGCAATCAAAGTCTCCTCAAGGCTCCAGCTACTGCCTGGAATTAGCCAACCCTTTACGGTTAGCCTGGCCATGGCATTAACCCCTTAGAACCATTAGAACTTTTGATTAAGATCAAATCAAGACCATCCACCATCAACCATGTTCATATTCACCGGCCTTCCCCTTAACATCCATCGTCAGATCATTTCCCACCTTCTCTCCAACCGGGCTGTTGCTGCCCTTTCCGTCCAATCCCGAGCTCTCCATCAGCTTTGTGGCATGCAGACGCGTCGTCACTATCACAAGATTCGCATCGCCCCTAATACTCGCTCTCTTGATACCGCGTTCAATCTCCTTTTGGATATTCTACGGCGACCGAGCTTAGGCCGGTATGTTCGCCACATTGAGGTCCATGCCGGCCTCCCCATATATGTGGAGTATACGCACCGAGAATCCCAGCGGATCATCGGCAGGCAGGACAGGGAGCTGTTGCAAAGCGCTGTCAGGAAGGCCGGGTTTGCCGCTGAGGAATATCGAATACTGAATATGCTGATGCAGAGGATGGTCTCCTACGAAACCCTTTTGCGACAGCCAGAGAGAGAAGCGGACGAGATTTGGAGACCTGGCGAGGTCCAATATCCTCTGAACCAGCTCCTCCGTCGAGTCAGCGCAGACCCCACAGCCGTTCCGTACTTGCAAAACCTCCGCGAGTGTTATATCCTCAACGAGCCTGAGTCTAGTCTTGATGACGATCGTTTTTACCTCCCGATGGAGTTCTTCCAGGCTTTTACCGCAATCGGTGGTCTCCCAGCCATCGAGTCTGTGGCAACCGATGCTCTTGAAGGAGACGTGAATGAAGAGGAGGGCCTTGAACTGGCCTCCTCTAATATCAGCGAGATCCACATCCAGCACTCCTCGGTGAGCTCTGCGTACTTGACCTCGCTGATCTGTTCGTGCAAGACGTTAAAGGTCTTGCGCTTCTCGGTGGGAGGTCGCGCAACCCTCGACAGGAGCCAGCCAATGTTCTTCCACACGACAGTCATGCGAGCACTCTTGTTCCACAAAAGAACGCTCGAGTAACTGGACTTGGATGTCGAATCATACGTTTTCCACTTCCACTGTGGCCATCAATCAAAGGAAGGAGGATGCCTCTGCGATAGGTACGGACCTAGGGAGTATGAGGACTCTAGCCGAGTGGCCCCAGAGGGCTTAATGGACCAAAAGGGCTCCCTCCAAGACTTTATCTCTCTGAAGCGTTTGAGCATTGGTATCACGTTTTTGATGTCTTTCGCGAGGGGTTTGGACGTGGACATGGATTCAAGCACAGGGATATTGCTGGTGGACTGCCTGCCGCCGAATCTTAAATATCTTTGCATGCGGGGGTATAGACGAGGCGAATGTGC
This sequence comes from Aspergillus multicolor, assembly GCF_047715735.1. Taxonomy (NCBI): domain Eukaryota; kingdom Fungi; phylum Ascomycota; class Eurotiomycetes; order Eurotiales; family Aspergillaceae; genus Aspergillus; species Aspergillus multicolor. Next base: position 340,828 of record NW_027395983.1, on the reverse strand, counting down.
AGAGCACGATGCTTCTGTTGAGGGGTTGGTGCAGGCTGTACGGCAGGGACGGCTGGATCTGGAGCTCCATGGCGTTGATGAGACCATCCCATACGGCGAGGATGTAGATGACCCCGACAAGAATGAGCATCTGTTATGGAAGCCGGTGATTGATGGATCAGAAAGCGACTGAGCTGGTGTTTGGCACTTCCTGTTGCACTGTCACGGTAGGGTTCACGGCAATCTACCACGCTCTACGTCCCGAAAGTCTAACAAGACCATGTAGCGGTGGATTGTATACTTACTCGCATACTGCCATTATCAGAGACCTTCTGATGCCTCTTGTAAGGACGTAGCCGTCTGATGTATTATACGTGACTTTGCACGCTTTGGCCCCATGCAGGTACTTTTGCTTGTTCTTGCTTCTTCTGTTGGAGGCGGGGCACCTCACTCCCAGTATTGCCTCATCACCCCTCCTGGACCATACCCGCCCACTTCCATTCCCTCTTCCCGGAAATCTGGCTGAAGATTGTCAGAATCCTCGCCAGCGAGCATGGGCCTAGCCTCAATGCTTTCTTTCTGGCTAGTCGTTTCTGCTGTGCGATCGCCAATTATCAGCGCTTCCGCCGAATCCACTTCCAGATTCGCTTCCATGAGAAGCTGCAATCGTAGATCGAGCATTGGGAACATGTTCTCACAAGGCTCAATGCGTTTAGTACTGTGTACCGACTGATCTTGGACGGCGAGACACCCAAGGCAGACCATGAGGTCCCAGCGGACGACCCCTCCAGGAGCCATGGCTCCTGGTATTGTGGGCCAGCTGAATTGACTGGAAAGCCCAGTAAATGGGCCGCCATCCAGGACAAGGCCGTGGATCCTTCTGCGAATAAAGCATGGAAACCGTTGGTTCCATCGTGAGAAAACTAGTGGGACTGCGCAAACTGTGCTGGAAGGTCCGCGACCAGTTCCCCTCGTGTCTGCTGGATGTCTGCATTACGATCTCCCCCAGTGTCGTCTGCATCTCCGGCAGTTGGCATTGGGCGTTCTTGGCCGTGGGGGCTTGCCTCCGCAAGGCTCCTACGGGTATCTCCTCGCCACGTCGCCGTCCTTGGCCAGTATTGCCTGCCGGCTCTACGTGAAGGAGAAAGATGCCGTGGCCACGGAGCATGCATCCACTCAGCTGCTGGATGGCTTTGCTCCCAATCTCGAGCGCGCGTTTCTCTTCCAGAATGATTTCCCTCGGTTAGGGGCTCCGAGGACTATCATTGAACCGCCACAACCCTGGCTCGCCATCCCCCGGCTGTGTGAATGTCCGGTCAAACGTCCGATATCTGGCCCTACACAATCCGGGCATTATGTTTCTGAAGAAGATGAACCTCATCCTTCCGTTGCGGGACAATACTCTCCTGCAAGTCCACCTGAACTTCAATACGGACCCCCTGGCCTTGCTCAGACTGTCCTACCTTGGCTCCTTGCAGGGCCTCGCCCTCATTCTGTCTTCCTATCCCGCCGATACCCGTACAGACAACGACATCGACGGAGACGCCGCCCTCTTCCTGGCCAACCTGCCTCCTCTAAGCAGTCTTCATATTAGTGCCCGTAAAGATTGCACCATGAGACTACCATTAATGGCAGCTTTACAGCACCATGGACAAGAACTGCGCCGATTGGCGCTCGAGCCTAGCAGCTTTCAGCCCTTTGACCTAGAAGCCATCCGGGAGATTCAAAACTCCTGCCCAAAGCTCCGCAGCCTCTGTATCCGCATCCCTCGGTCGATAGGCAGCTCTCCAGAAAGTGAATTCTATCGTAAGTTGGCCGCTCTCACCCATCTCAACCTCCGTACGCTGGTCGTGGACTGCACAGCAATGAACACGAGAGCCCCCGACAGTGACTCGCCTAATGCCAAACACCAACTCATGAACGCAGCCATCGACGAAGCTTGGGTCCGCGCAATCTTTGCTCTGATTACCAGCTCCCCGTGCTCTTTACTACCGCAACTCACGGTCGGCGTGGTGATTGAACACGCCGTGGATCAAATTGGAGACTTCCATCGAATGATCGGTCAAATCGTCTGGCAGATCTTTCGCGCCCTTGATGGGGTGTTTGTGCATGAATGGGCGCGACCGAGACGTCACAATCTGCGTGACTAGATTCTGAGAGAAGGCGAGGAAGTGTGAAACGTTCCTTGCGAGGAGTTCCGTGAGCTGTGGCCGGCAAAGGGCGAGGGCTGGATCAAGGGCTGGCATAGCTTTCTGCTGCAGGTTGATTGACAAGTACATTGTGAAGATATAAAGAGACCGAATACATTTCGCTTATGATTGAGTTTCCCATTATTGGTCATTGCGAAGCCCACGTACTTGGCAAGACCTATTGTAGATGAGATGCCCTGATCCCAGCGGCAGTCGATGGTGTATGCGGTGGCGGAGAGGGGCGCAGAGATCCTCCAGGGTTAGCATATCAGCATAGTCTTAGTATGATGTGTTTTTGTCCAACATTTTAGGCACACAATTCATGGTAATGATGATGTTCAGAGTCGTGATTCCTGCGGTGTTCTTGTAGTAAATCCGGCCTCTCCATAGCAGCGGGTAATATCGCAACAACCATCAGTGGGCAACATCATCAAAGAACGCTTGAAAATAAGAGTATTGTGCAGGTCCCTGTATACCTCATCAGCCTTGACCAGAACTTGCCATCACAGACGCGGTGCATGATCAGCGAGCACACCATTCTGCCTGTATAGCATCAAAGTGGGCCCCGATCGCGCCATCTCCCAGATCCAAACCCCCCGATGCCCCAATTAATTGGTCACCACCCCATTAGACTTTTGCTCGTGCACCTCTCAGTGGGTGCTTGGATCGCGTTTCTATCGGGCGAGAGACATTACTGCGCGTGAGCGTTATATTGGTCGGCGCCCCTTGGCCCGGGGCGATCAGCCATGTCGGATTGAACCAAACTATCTCTTTACCTGAGGCAACACTAGTTTTCATGTACGATCGTATCCGTCTGCCTCTCTACTTCAAAATGTCCAATATGACGGCAAGGGGGTGCGAAAGGAAGCCCACCGGGCGCTGCTGTTATTCTATGGCGTTCTGAGATACGATTGCTTGCTTGCAGGGCTGATCCTTTTGAACCAGAAGTCAAATCATCATGCCCGCCGTGCGTTATAGGGTGCATCGAAGCACCTCATCGACTGTCCTGATCAGGTCATTGTGGATCAGATCGTGCTCATTCTCTTTGATGCGGTGCTCCCCTGTCCCGAGCGCTAGGTCCTGCGTATTTAAGCATATTTTAGCCTGCCTTTCCGGGTCTGGATGGAAATCTAATACCGTCGTCTCTCTGTTCCTGATCCTTTGGTATAACTGTACCGCTCGTCGGAAGCCCAGTTCCTCAGCGACATCTTGTCATGGCAGATACAACAGTCCAGCCGCCGCTGTCCCAGGCGGTTGGCTACATTGTCGTCGTCCTTATTGGCGCCATCATTGCCTTGGGTGAGTTATCTCTCTTTCATCATCAAAGCTCAACGCTGACGAGAGAATACTAGTGATGATGTTGGTCACCAAAGTCCTCAAGAAGACCACTGGGGAAGACAACAAAAAGACCGAAATGTCCGCTTCCACCCCTTTCACTTTGTCCGTTATTTGTACTGACCTCGAGCAGGTTTATGACTGCAAATCGCACTGTTCGGACTGGCCTCACTGCCTCTGCTGTCATATCGGTTCGTGCTATATATTTTCTTCAACCAGGCCTCATCTGACCAATGTCCCAGTCCTGGCTATGGTCGACGCAGCTGCTCGGTTCATCCTTCACCGGCTACGACTACGGTGTCTCTGGTCCCTTCTGGTTTGCTGCTGGCTGTAGCCCGATGATCGTCTTCTTCGCTGTTGTGGGAATCTCCTGCAAGCGAAAGATCCCAGAAGCCCATACCTCACTTGAAGTCGTTCGTATTCGATATGGTATGTCTTGCGCCACTGTCCAGCACTTCATTCGACTAATGTGTCTAGGTCATATCGCGCATATTGTCTTTATGGTTCTATGCTTAGTGAACAATATCTTTGCCAGCGCCAACATGCTCCTGGGCGCATCGGCTGTGATATCGGCGATGTATGCTCCCTTGACAGCTCTGGATCGATCAATGTCACTAACTCTAGAAGCACCGGTATGCATATTATCGCTGCCACATTCCTATTGCCGGTCGGCGTCACTGTCTACACCTTTGTTGGCGGAATCAAAGCAACGTAAGTTCACTCGGTGCTCTCTCTGGCAAAATGCTAAACCATGCCCTGCAGTTTCCTTACCGACTACTTCCACACGACAATCATCCTGATCATTGCCTGCTACTTCTCTGTCAAGGCGTTCCAGTCCGACCAGATCGGCTCTGTTGGCAATCTGTACGAGCTGCTCAAAGCCGCAGCCGTGCGGCACCCGGTGTCAGGGAACCAAGATGGGACGTATTTGACAATGACCTCCAAGGACGTAAGAGGGTCTACTACGTCCAGTCACCATCCAAATATTAACCTCGACTAGGGCATTCTCTTCGGCATTCTGCACACCTGCTCCAACTTCGGTCTGGTGATTGTAAGCCAACCCCAACCCTGTTACTATCCTTGAATGGCACGACGGACTAATCCTCGTAGATGGACACCAGCTACTTCATTAAGGCATTCTCAGCATCTCCCAAGGCCGTTGTTCCGGGATATGCCATCGGCGGTGCCATGTACTTTTCTATCCCCTGGGCTTTAGGTACGGTAATGAGTTCGGTTGCCCTCGGACTGGAGAACCAGCCCAACTTTCCCACTTATCCTCGAGTGAGTAAACTTGCGATCCCATTTAAAAGTGCCCACTAACATGGCCATAGCGAATGACTTCCTCTGAGGTTAGCAGTGGGCTGGTTCTTCCCTATGCCGCCATGACTATCGCTGGCAAGGGAGGCGCCGCTGCAGTCCTGTTAATGATCTTCATGGCTGTCACGTCTACTTTGTCCGCACAAGTCATCGCCGTCAGCTCTATCCTCAGTTTCGACGTCTATCGTGAGTACTTCAAGCGCACGGCGACAGACCGTGATGTTATCCGTTCCAGCCATCTCGGTGTCATCTTCTTCGCGGCATTCTGTGCTGGGTTCAGCACCATGCTGCACTATGTCGGCGTCGACCTGGGCTGGACTCTGTACATGCTTGGTAAGATTCCTTTAATCAAGTGTGAATTAACTTTACATCGGCTGATCATAAGCATTTTTAGGCGTGGTGACTTGCCCCGGCATCTTCCCCATGGTCTTTACTGTTCTCTGGCGCCGACAGAGCAAAGCAGCCGCCATCCTGTCGCCCATCTTAGGGCTAGCAACGGGCCTTGCTGTCTGGCTGACCACTGCCGGTCATTTCGGAGGCGAAGTCACGGTCGCAACCACCGGCCAAGTCTTACCCTGTGTATACGGCACGGTCGCATCGGCCTTCTCGCCCATCCTATACTCGGTCGTGATTACACTCGTGCGCCCGCAAGACTTCGACTGGAACGAATTCAAGAAGGAGAAACTTTCCCTGGAAAAGGTTGAGAGTGACCTAACGACTGCCCACCACGAGTCCCGTCCCGGTACTGCAACAAGCAGCATCGAAGACGGCGGCGTGCGCAGTGCTGCTGTAGACGCACAGGAACTCAAGCGATGGGGTCGCATCGCCGCATTCTGCGCAGCAGCAACATTCTTAGGCCACTGGGTGTTATGGCCACTCCCCATGTACGGCTCGCACTATGTGTTTGGAAAGGGGTTCTACATTGCCTGGGTGGTTGTCGGAATTGTCTGGCTGTGGGCTACTACATTCCTCGCTACGCTTTATACTATCTTTGATGGTGGTTACCAGCAAATTTTGCAGGTTTATCGCGGCCTCCGTGGTAAGAAGGTTTCGACTGATGCTCGAAAGAACCAAGGAGGATCGGTGGACGGTTCGGTGGAAGACGTGCAGGGCAAGCAAGAGAAGGTTTGATCAAACTAGTAAACCTGAAGACTATTGATAATAATCTAGACGATGCCTAGGTAGTATAAACTAGGATGAGCTAATATAACACACGAGGTTGTAACGATCTGACGCATTTCGACTCACCATCATCGTTAAGGCATGAGCTGAAAGGCAGTCGAATCATCAAAAGTCCAGTCGAATAATAAACTTTCAAATGCCAGCCTATCTATCATGCTTGCGTCCTGCTGATACGAAGCCACTTCATGCTGGGCAAGCTCTAGGCCCAATAGATCTAGATTAGGGCAAAAGCTCGATGGGAATGGAAAGAGCTTGACGGTATGGTGTTGAGACACTTCGCCATCAATCACGTCCGTTCCGAAGGGACCCTGGGGATCAGGAACTGACTTGCCCTGTTGCGACTGCTGTTGACTATTGAGATGTGACTCTGCTCGTAGCTTTGCAATCTTCCGCAACACCATATCGCATCCTCCGTACTTCAACCGCAGCTGCCGCAAGACCGTGCAAATGTGCTCCATATGCCGGTCCCGCTGACCGTCCTTCTCAGGGGAACAGGGACGATAAAAGATCTGAGGAATTGCCGCAAGCATGAGCAAGAACCCGTGGATTGAGCCGAGACGAGCGGCATCGTCGTGATGGTAGACTTCCTCGTAGAGTCGGACCATGCACGATGACGCCGCAATGGTGGTAGGCGAGACTTGCGCGCGGTGCCCATGGCTGTCGGTCGTTTCCTGGCGAAGGACCACGAAGATAACCACAGCCAAATATAGAATCCACAGTTCGCTGGTGGCTTTGTTGTATAGCTTGCGAAATCCTCCCGCGTCGTGGAGATGGAACTGTAAGGGGACGTTTTGGTACCAGGTGATGAGAGACGCGACAGTTTCCGATAATGGGCACATCTCTCTCTCAATCACGCACCGAAGTACAGATATTAGGCGGGTCGAATAGACGAAGATACGCACGGTATCGCTACTGGCAGAGGACAGTTGCGGTTGTTCGACGTTTTGATGCTTCGATTGGATGAGACACGGCCGTCCCCAGCAAGCGGCCTGGAGGACATCACTGTTCTAAACTTTATCAGCATGTATACATACGGGAGAGTAGAGGCTTAGGTTGGCGCGTTTACCATCAAATGCCACCACAGCAGTCGACAGTTGTCCGAATCCTGGAGGGAGGCGTACGTCGACTCCTGATGCAACCCCATCTGCAACGCCAGTCGCATGGCCATGCCACCCCAGTGCCACGGACCGTCTAAGCTAATGATAGATGGCGACCGGAAGCTCCAGCAGGCCATGATGGTGATGGCCTTGAGCAGCGTGATAGGATCCCTCCCGTCATCTGAATACACCATTTCCTTCGCCTTCTGGTACAGCGAGCACGGAAGCCGCAGATCATGAATGGTGGAGATCCGCCGGGCAAGGTTTCCGGCTAGCAGTAATGTAGTCTCTAACATCGGGGGTGCGTTGTGATAAATCCGGGTGGTGTCGATAAATGGATACCAATGATGGAAGGTGTGTGCAAACGAGTCCAACAGTGCCATGCGCAAGGGCTCCTCCATGGAATCTGTTAGGATTGTCGGGGAGATACTGCGCAGGAAGGCCTCGGTTCGTCTCCCATTGTTCAATGCCGGGGCCTCGGGGCTATTCGAAGGGATCCCATCGAACAGCACCGAGTCCGAGGCGATGAAGCTCGGGCGGCCCGGTTCCTCGTCCAAGGGCTCTTCCCTACTAGAAGGATTCGGGGGCTCAGCAGATATCACAGGCAGTGGATATTCAACTGGCCTGCTGTCAGCTGCTGCGGGGGCAGATCCACCGGCCTTGGTGCGTCGGCCTCGACGTCGTCTACGTAGAGTCAGTCTACTGTCGTTAGATGGAAATAGGAAGGGAAGGCCCACATGCAAACATGCTTCATTCGACGACAATTGCTACACACATTGTCGGGCGACTGTTGCAGATCGCACCTGACCTGTGCATGTCAGCTACTGTTGATACGAGCCACCGGTATTGAGTCCACAATACCTTGCGCTTGTGGCACATGGTGCAGATGACGCGTGCTCGCAGTTGAGGACTCGGTATATCCATTCTGAGCCAGTTCCACTTTGACTCTATGCCGAAGATGATGGAGAGTGAGATTGAGATTGAGACACGAATGGAACAGTCTACCCCATGGGATGGCGAGTACCGACTGCCGAGATGAGGCCACTGAGCCGAATCTGCCCGCATGGTGGATTCTCCTGAGAGCGATTGTCATTGGCTGAGATGTCCTCGAGTGTGAGTGATCCACTGGTCGGCAGTCGGTTGTTTAGGACCGAAGATGCATAAGTCGATGCATAACACATAAACTCCTTGCCCCGGAATATAAAAGCATTGTCAAAGCTTACCAAGGTGTACATATTGTAGGCTACACACACGTCTCTTACAAGCGAGACCTCACCGCAGAATGTCTTCCAGCAGCGAGGATGACAACAAACTGCTTGTTGGTGTCCAGATGATGCAAAAGTACTTCGGGGCGGGCTTGCTCGCCGACCTCCAAGCAAAAAGCGCCGTACGTTCTCACATGCGCTGCTTCATACCGACCTCTCTCAAGCACAACATCCAGCTAACTTATCATGCATCTCCAGAGGAACGACATGTTCACCACCGCTGGCCAGGAATACATTGCCGAAGTGTGCTTCTCCAGCTATGCACGGCCCGGTCTTTCGTTTCGAGAGCGCTGCCTGATGAACATTGCCATGCTGGCGGCGCTCAATCGAGGGCCTGAACTACGGATCCATATCAGGGCCGCTATACATACCGGGTTGAATGAAGAGGAGGTTTGTGAGGCCTGCCGACATGCCATGGTCTACTGCGGAGTACCTGCTGGGCGCGATGCGCTGGGAATAGCAAGTGAAGTCTTTGAGACCGTTGGAGCCGGTTCGCAGGCCAAATCGTCCAAGATCTAGGGCTTAGAGAAGCTAGGGTTACATATCATAGGAGTAACCAATATGAGCTCGAAAGCTGGGTAATGGTAGCCGTACAGTTGCATATATGTCAACATTGTTCACAGTCTTCTTTGAGCATGCACTATGGTAGAAAACTGCCCAATGTTTCAGTCATCGCCTCAATTGGGCTTATACGCCCTTCTTTCAGCGAGGATCTGCGGTGTATTCACATCATGACTCGGCGCCACCACAACATCACTCTGAGTAGCAAACTCCTTGATCAACTTCAGACTCCTAAGGGCTGCTTCTGGGTCAGAGTTAATGCCATCTGGCTCCTCCTTATCTAACAGGTCGAGGCCATAGACTGCATCGCCAGTAAGAAAATATGTTACGTTCGCATCGTTTTCACCATCTTCATGGACAACCAGCGATATATGCCCCGGGACATGGCCGGGTGTGTCCACAGCGACAATCTTTGCATCGGCCGTCAAGGGATAACAGTGAGTCCAGGGTCCGACCGCATGATCTTTTGACTCCAGAATCTTCGGTGCAAAGTTCTGCGGCCAGTGCTCGGGAAGACAACCTTCTAGAATGGCGTAGAGGGGATTTTTCCCAAACACCTCCCACTGCGCAGGACTAATGTAGATCGGAACATTGGGAGCAGCTGCATGGAGCTCCTGCAGCCCACCGGCATGGTCACTATGTAGGTGGCTAAGCACGATCATCTGGAGGCTTTCCGACTGAACTCCATGGGTACGCAGCAGGGACAAGACACTTTCATTCTCGGCGACGGTGTACCTTGCCAGCGAGTTGGCCACAAAGTTCCATCGTGAAAAATACCCCGGCTCGTTACAGCGAGGGGACTGCCCGGTATCGAAGAGAATGGGGCCATCGGGGTGGTCGATCAGGAAGACTCCGATTGGGAGCGGTTCAATCCAGGTCCAGTCGAGCAGAGATCGAAAACGGCGAACAAGCATGTGCGAGCCAACAGGCTGGGAGCGCATCTGCTGGCGGATCCTCACGGTGCCCGTGGACAGAAAGGTAATGGGGGGCTTGTCCGACATCGTGTCGAGCACTCGGTTCATTGTAGGGCCGTCTTGTTAGAGTAGAGACCAAGCGAGAGATGAATTTTCGGATTGCCAGGATTGAACAAAAGGAAATTCCAGAAATTTGGAGTCTCGGTAGTCGGCACTCGGTGATGGAGTCGAAACTATAGTACCGACGCCCCAGGTTATCCCCATCCGGGGTCTACACCCCATAAAGCACTCTACACTCCTCACTCCGCAAGGGTGATTCATCTATCATCACTTTGCAATGGCAGCCACACGATTGTCGCAACTGGCCCTTCAACTGGCACCCAACATAACCACTCCGAACAACAGTACAACGCCCACTGAGCCCTACAGCATCCCCGACACGCCGCTCGGCAGCACTCGTCATGTCCGAATCGTCAGCATTGGCGCAGGGGCCAGCGGCATTAATATGATTCGGACCCTCCGGAAGCATCTCCACGACTTCGAACATGTCGTCTACGAAAAGAACCCCAGCGTTGGCGGCACCTGGTACGAGAACCGCTATCCGGGCTGCGCATGCGACGTCCCCTCGCACAATTACCAGTTCTCCTGGCGCCAGAACCCCGAGTGGTCGAGCTTCTTCTCGCCCGCCTCTGAGATCCAGGACTATCTGCTCAAGGCCTGTGAGGAGGAAGGGCTCGCTTCCGCTATCAAACTACAGCATACCGTTGCGGGGGCTCACTGGGATGAAGGCAGAGGCATCTGGGAACTGAGAGTTCAGAATCAGGCCCAGGGCAAGGTCTTCACTGATTACTGCCATTTCTTGCTGGATGGGAGTGGGATCTTGAAGTTCGTCGTCTTTGCTCCTCATACAATGATCCTGCTTGTCGAGCTCCAGTCTAACCAGTCCACAGCAATTGGAAGTGGCCAGATATCCCAGGACTTCACGATTTCCAGGGTCAGCTTGTCCATAGCGCTAATTGGCCACAGGAGCTTCAGTACGCAGGCAAGAAGGTCGCTGTCATCGGCAATGGCTCGTCAGGAATTCAGATTGTTCCTGCAATGCAACCTGGTACGTCGCTTGACTGTAACCGTCTTCGCTGAGCAGTATACTGATGAGTCTTCAGATGTCAAACAGCTGGTTCATGTCATCCGATCCCCAACCTGGATCACCCCGTCCAGGCTTGATCTCATGAACAGCGAGCTAGCCGACATTGAGATCGGTCCCGATGGCAAGTTCACTGCCAATCAAACCAAAAGGTTTGCCACAGATCCAGTGCTGTATCGTAAGTTTATCAAAGCAACCGAGGAGCGTGTCAATGGCAATTTCCCGATTGTAAGTAGATCACCCCATAGATCCGCTGTGCTGACCTCGGAATAGGTGATCAATGGGAGTCCGATTGCTACGGCCGCCGTTGGGGTGTTGCGAGCAGGCATGGAGGAGGCATTAAACCACAACCAGAGGCTCTGCAATGCTCTAATACCTGATTTCCCTGTGGGCTGCCGGCGGTTGACCCCAGGGGTGGGCTACCTGCCAGCACTCACCAAGCCAAATGTCCGTACGGTGACCGAGCGCATCAAGCGAATCCTCCCGGAAGGCCTGGAACTGGACACTGGAGAGATAATCAGAGTCGGCATCATCATTTGTGCCACAGGCTTCGATGTTTCCTTCCGTCCCCGGTTCCCCATTGTTGGGAGGAAGGGTAACTTGCAGGATCTATGGGCCGACTCGTTGCCACAGGCTTATATGTCGTGCTGTGTGCCTCATCTCCCAAACTACTTTAGTGAGTCTTCTGTTCCTAGTGTTCATCGCAGATCTACTGACTCCATGATAGTGTTCCTTGGACCCGGAGCCCCCATTGGGCATGGCAGCGTCCTGACTATTACCGAGCAGATCGCCAAATACATCACACGAATCATCCAAAAATGCCAGACAGAGCGAGTCAGAGTGATTTCAGTCACCGAGTCCGCAAATGCAGAGTTCAACGAGCATATCCAAACATTCATGCCGGGCACTGCCTACGCCGGGGGTTGTCGGTCATGGTACAAGAACGGGACGGCCGATGGACCCGTCACGGCCTTGCATCCCGGTAGTCGGATCCATTTCCTGCACATGCTGGAGCGATTCCGGGGGGAGGACTTTGAATATGTCCATGAGAGTCCAGCGAGAAATCGGTTTGCATATCTTGGGAATGGCTTTTCGACGAAGGAGTTGGGGGGAGAGGATCCGACGTGGTATCTTGACCGGCCGGATGAGCTTTAGGCGGAGCATCCCTGCAGTTAAGAACTATCAGAGTGTCGATTAGCAGAGATCGAGCCATCTTCTTATCATACCAAAGGTGGAGATACGCGGCCAGTTCAATTATCACTTAAGCTGTACCAGCGCCGCTTTAGCATAAGCTGTTGTTGAAATCGGAGCTCATTCTCCCTTTCAAGGTTCCTTATTACCACCCTGAATGGCAGCTCAGCAGACCGCAGGGCCCATTGCTTCACCCTCAACCCATCGACCATCATACAGTCAAGAAGCTGCACCGCAAAATCCGCCACTCGAAGCCCCAGCAGTGGCTCTAATCGAGGCATCGCATCAATGCCGGTACAACACACCCAGAAGGGGCCAAACAATACATGCAAGCTCCGTAGGCCAGGCATTCTCTTCAACACGGCACTTGCCCGCTTCCATGTTGGCAGTTCAGAATCTGAGAAGGGAACATAGAGTCGGAGACTTCGAATTGAGGAGAGTCTAATTGGGATCATGGCTTGCGGGAGTCTATTCAATGTGCGGTGGCTGAGGTGGAAAGTATTCTTCTCAAAGATGAACTGGATAACTTCGGTATATCTAAATCATTAGCCACGTTAGTAAAACAAATGGGAATGTATCCTTACATGCGTCGGCAGCTGGCCAGTAGCCCTATCGCCGAGTATTGCTTGTCGCTGTCCACACAAGGGGGTCTTTCGCTGTCAACATGACCAAAGATTGCATCACAGCTGTCATAATTATTGATCTCCGTGCTGTTTGCGACTCGACACCGGCTGACATGCACCTTGCCCTCTTTCCTCCAGATATGCAGATTCGAGCCGCATAAGACATCCACATAGACGATCTCCCTGACCTCACGGGGCAACCTGAAGAACCACGCCTGGCCCTGACTCTCCGTTCTCCTATACGTATCATTGGGTCCCGAAATAGTCAGCGAGCGACGATGACGAGAACTGAAGGACCTTGGTGTCTGTTGTTCTCTGTACTCCGCAATAGGCCTCGCCATCTGCTCGAGCTTGTTCATCGTCTTCCTCTGCAGTAATCCGTTGCGGAGTCCTGTCCGGATCTCGCTCGGGCCACAAATGATATATAGGCAGATCCTCTGCCATGTGGTGAGCGGGGAATTCATTATATGCGCCTATTCTTTAGATATATTCATCTGTCGATGAGTGAGATGGGAAGGTGCGACCGTTCGCCAAGTGATGCCTACGCAGCCACCCCCGCCTGCCTCCAAGGGCATCGGCCACTGGTAAATGCACAGCCTCGTGTCTGGAGTAATATAATATTGTGGCGCCTGCTAATCCTTGTTGATTTCGCGGGTAACTACGGGGACGTGCTTGCCGTCTGGCATCAAGAACTGTTCTTGACCCTGCATTCGCTGTAGACAGGAGACACCACGGCAAGCTCAGTGAATCCCAAGCGCCTCCGGCAAGTTCATCGATCGGTGGCTATACTATGTCCGCAGAGCGCAAGGAACACTGTCTTTAACTACGGGGTAGGTATAGAACGAACAATCCTGTCCGTCTTCTAATGATGGTTTTTATCACTCATCCCGGTCGCATACCTCCAAGTTTTACATCTCTCGGAGAGTAGAGGCGCCATCTTGCTGTTTGTCTTTCACGGCCACTACTCCATCACCCTGAGAGCTACTGTCTTGTTTTTCATCAACCTCTTACACAGCCTGAGATGCACGATACCGGGAACGAGGCCTTCCGATTCGCTACAGTGGTTTCTAGACCTGCATATGACGTCCCGCGGAGCTTATCGAGCTCGAATACAAGCATCTTAAATGAACCGTGCCCCTTGATCCAAGAAATGGACCCTGCTGTCGGTCGATCAATGGATAGATATATCATGGTGGAGCTGCTCGCTCTCGTTCGTTTACTCTGCAATTCGATTGGTCCCAGTGCAGCTTAACCCCGGGAGCGCCAACTTCCGAGCGGCTGCAAATTGCGGGGGAGACGCTGATTAGTCTGCGGAAGGTATACCCCTGCGGTTTATTGAAAAGTCTAGATACACCATGCGAGGATTCTCAGCGGAAAAGCAACTCCCGGGAGCGAGAACGAGAGATGAGCTTGAGTCTAGATGGTGATGTCAGAGGTTAACAGCACCGTATATAATCAGTACTTGATCCCAAGCTCTATCAGCCACTGCACTTCAGCCTTCTACCTCTCTTCAGTGATCTAAATCAAACATATTTTCCAACAACATGAAGCTCACTTCGATTGCCCTTGCTGGTGTTGCCTTGCAGCTCGCTCACGCCAGCCCTGTCAACAAGCGTGCTGATGGAGGTGTCACCGATGGTATGCTGGTTTAGAACTTTGCAAGTACCAATGCTGATTACCATGACAGCCGACATCCTCAACTATGCCCTCACCCTTGAGCATCTCGAGGCCACCTTCTACGAGCAGGGTCTGAAGAACTACACCAAGCAGGATTTTCTCGATGCCGGCATGACCGAGACCTTATACAACAACATCATGTCCGTCGCCATGGACGAGAAGGCCCATGAGGACTTCCTCACCCAAGCCCTGACCCGTACGTTGCTTTCAACCAACATCATATCCTCTAGGGATCAAGCTAATACTAACACATCAACAGAGGCAGGAGCGAAGCCCGTCGAACGCTGCACCTACGCCTTCCCCTCGACCGACGTCAAGTCCTTCCTCGCCCTAGGCAACATCCTCGAAGGTGTCGGGGTCAGTGCCTACCTCGGCGCCGCGGCCTCCATCATGGACAAGACCTACCTCACTGCGGCCGGTAGCATCCTCACAGTAGAGGCCCGACACAGCGCCTACCTCCGCGCTGCCCTGGGCGAGTCCCCTTCTCCCCAGCCCTTCGACAACCCGCTCGACTTCAACGAGGTGTACACCCTTGCCTCGCCCTTCATTGCTTCATGCCCCTCGAGCAATGCGGCCCTTCCCGTCAAGGCCTTCCCAAGTCTGACTATGAGCAACATGGGTGCTGTTTCTGCTGGCCAACAGGTTGAGCTCACTGCAGGCGAGGGATTTGACAGCATGAACACAACCGATGTCCACGCAGCATTCATTACCGTGACTGGTCCCGTCTGGGCCAAGGCCATGTCCGCCGGTGAGGGCAAGTGGACTATCACTGTGCCTATGGGCGTAGCCGGACAGAGCTACGTGGTTCTCACGAACGGGGACAAGCAGGCGACGGACGACAACATCGTGGCAGGCCCTGCTATTATCGAGGTAAACTGAGTACGCTGTCAAGAATCTACTTCCAGATGAGTCCTAACTGTTTGATATAGGTGAGCCCAATGCGCATGTCAATGTCAATGTCGACGTCCGGTAGTGCGATGCCCACTCCCACTATGTCCTGGGCTATGGGCGCTGGCTCGGGCTCGATGGCTTCCATGACTGCGTCTCCTACCTCGTCTACGCCTGTGTTTACTGGAGCTGCGGACTCAATGACTGTGAGCGTTGGTGGTGTTTTCGGTGCCCTTGTTGCTGTTGCTGGGTTCTTTCTGTAGGGATTTTTTTAGGTTGGGAGTTGTTGATATGTTTCATCTTTGGTGATATACCGGTATGTATCTACTAATAAGTCTGCTGTCTTCATTGTTGTACTGCATAGTATATAATCTTGTCTACCGGTACCATATGCTTCGAATTCGATTCATTGTTCTACGTACAACGAAAAGTTATCAAGTTCGTTTATGAGCTCGACGGTCATTCGGAAGCAAAGCCTGTAGCCGTTGATTACGATTGAGGTGTACAATAGATCACAGAGTCCCCTCCCAATTGCAGTCAACGCAGTTGGATACGGTGATTGAGATATATGCGCATTCCCAGTGCACCAACACTCGGACATGGAATCCCAACGGCAGTGCTTCCATGGGCTTAGGGCCCCGATTTTCTGGAACCCATGGCAAACTGAGCCTATCAAGAAGTAACCTTCGTGGTTGGCTAGGCAAAGAGCAGTTCGCCACCATGAGGCCACCAACATATCGAAAACAAGTTTGCGCACCAGGCCACCAGTTTATCATCTTCTGTGTTTGCTTTAGGTTCTGGATAGGGAGGTGAGGCCGACAAACGTTCCGAGAGGCAGGGGTGCCATGAGATAAGACACCAATGCCTTGTATCAAACATCTCGATGCAGACTAGCGTTAGAGCCGCCGCTAGTCCTGTGGTAGTGACATCACCTTGACTCCTGGGCTCCACGGCTGTCTGACACGTAGATAATGTTGGGAAACCATTGGCCGCGGACCGTTGGCTGCACGCATGGATGTCGTGCAAGTGCAGCCGTATCAATGTGATGGCGGACCAGGGGAAACGAGCGACAATGCATGGTGCCTACCGCCTCCTCCGCTCCCGAGATATCCAGCAGATGACCGGCAGCTTGATCAAGGGCTAGAATGAGGTCACCGATTGTGATTCGGTCCAGGGCGACAGAATGGGGGCCATGTGTCAGTGTCAACAATCAACATGGCACAGCACGCACCCAACATCCCGGTCAAGCGAGATAGGCGAGGTGTGGGAGATCATTTATTGTTCGATGAGCAGATAACCATCCGATTCCATTGATGCGATTCATTTATTCCGTTGATATAGCCACCGATGCAGGCTGCTGCGCCGGAAGAGATAAGGCGCCCCAGTTTCGGGGCTGCAGGGATTATCGTCAAACAAGCGTTGAGAAATGCGAACGCTGGCGAACGGACTGCGCGGGCCGGGCCACAATGCTTCCGTTGCATCGGAAGGAAGGAAGCGAACTGCATTATCCTGATTGAGAAGGGGGGTCAGGTCATCCTGGGTCAGCCCCTGGAGGTCTGCCTCGGATCTCTGCTCTCTTATCACACCAGTCAGCCTCACTAACACCCCTGCAGTTCGGACTGTGATGCCGCACGCCTCCGTTCAGAATTTCGAGGGTTTCAAGTCGTTTGCTAATGGTCTGATTGTATGTAATCTCTCCCGGGAGAGGGTTGGGGTTGAATTGTTACGAGGGGTAGATAGTGCGAGTTGTCCTTCGAAGTTAATTCCATTCAGAAAGAGATGCAGAGCCCGTCTGCTGGCCTCAATAATTTAGCTAATCGTAAGAACATGATCGATGCGTGTAATCTATGGTATCTGTCACGTCTGGATGCCTACAATATCCGACGCCCAGAGGATCGACCCCAGGCGCTCTGGGCCGAGGAGTTGGGAAATTTCTTTGACCAGTCGACTGCCCCAGTCGCCCATCCACCATCGGTCGCGGAGGTGGTGCAGCACCGCGCAGTAGTGGGCAAAGATGATGAGGGCCAGTGGTCGCATCTCGCGGACCAGGTCCAGGTATCGAGAAGAGAGGCGGAAGAGCCAGCGCAGGGCGATCATGGTCGGTTCGCCCCCTTTGCTGAGCATCTCCAAGGATCGATCAAGTTTGGTAATGGCGTCATCATAAACTGCCGCCTCATGCGAGGCGTCCTTCTTCGCAGTGGCGTTGTTAAGGTTGCGCATGGAGAGGATGGTCAGGGTGTAGGTGCTGGGCAGCTGGTGGTAGGGGTCACTGCGGGTAAACAAGCCATTGAGTTCGCCCTTTTCGACAACTTCAATCATCTCTGCGTTCGATGACAATCTTCGGACGCAGCTGAACATGTTGAGCAGCTTCTGTAGGGCCGGAGACGCCGTCGACAGGGATGCGGGGTCGTTTTTCTGATGCGCACTGAGGCGAAACCCGTCTTCGGCCAGCGAAGCAGAGGCCAGGGTGCACATGAACAGAATGCTGGCCGTCGAAAAGGCCGCATCGGATCTGGATTGCGAAAGCCGGTCGTCCATGGGAGGAAACCGGTCGACGGCCTGGGAGTAGTGCCTGTCGACGTCTTCGAAATGGGCCTTTCGTTCTGCTGATCCGGTCCCGTTCGCGATGGCAAGTTGCATCGCCGATAGAGCGAGCGTGCTATGATGGAGAGCCGGACAGTTGCCCGACTCGCGTTGGATGATGGCCTGCCATGAATGGTCCTTGCTCTTGCTGTGCGTCAGGGATCGCTCCGTCGAGGCGCGCCAGTTGTCCGCCAGCCGCATATCGCCCGGCCGTGATTCGTCGACGTGACACGTCTCTGGCGTCTCGGCACGCTCATCACTCTTGGAGTCGGAGGAGGCGCTGGATTCCGTGGACTGGGAAGAGGTAGAACTAGCGTTGGACGGGCGGTGGTGGATGGAGGGAGGAGACGGGGAGGAGTAGAGGGGGGAGTCGAAGGGAGCCGCTGGCTTGGGCCTGTAAGGGGCTTGCTTTTGCTTCTGGTCACGGTAGCGACAGGAAATGCGCTGTGACTTGCACTCGTCGCACTGCGGTCGCGCTTTGGAGCACTAGATTGGTTAGTATCACACTCAACAGGAGCAATCAAAGAGCGAATACCTCCATCTGGCCCTCGACACAGGGAGCGCATTCGATCGGAGCCTTGCGAAGTCGTCGCTGAACAGGCATCGCAGCAGCTGGAGCAGTCGCGACGGGGTCTGGCCTGCGGTCTAAGCAGGCATCGACATGGTCTTAAAAGGGGATCATGTCTCGACCGTGGTCAGGGTTGAGAATCACAGGGACTGGAATTGGAAACTGGAACTGGAAACCACATTCAACGATGCAACATGTCGAGACTGAAAGGTCTTGGGAATTGGAATTCCAGCAGGGCCAGCAGGAAAGGAGGTGCAATGCCCAGGACGCTGATCAGTGGGACCACGCCCAAAGGAGTAAGACACTCGCCTTGCCACGCAGCGCTTAATTGACATAATACGATTGCCAGGCCCAGGCTTCCATGGTTCACGGCTCTAAAATCTGTCCAGGGGGAGGGACTGGGCCGCTGCTTGGCCGGGGGCGACCGAGCGTCGTCCGGTGGTGGGAGCCATGCATGGCGCAGGGACACATCCGATCCCTGCGCGACAGGTCAAGTGGAAAGGCAAACAGGTTCGTTCCGTAGAGATGGACAAACAGTTTGCTTTTTATGATTGTAGGATGTTTATACGGTCGCACAAGGCCGTTGTGGATGCCACTGAGCGACATCCCTGTCTCCGATCGGATCGAACTGCGTAACATCGGAGATGCGATCGATAGACGATGCTAGCGAGACAAGCGAAGGGCGAACTGTCGAATTCCCAGCAAGGTTTTGTGACAAATTGGGTGGCGTGCACTATTGGCAGAATACGACAGCGAGACCCATCCAGCCCAGAGTGTCGGGGTGAGCCCTAACCCAACACGGGAAATGCACCGCTTTGGGGACAGTTACCACCAATTACACTCTACACTGGCGGTAGTGGAGCATTCTGCAGCTCCCAATGACGAGTTTTTGCTGGAACTCAAAACAATCTGGCTGTCCGCAGTGTCCGGTGCACCCGGGCTGGCCATGCCGTATGCCATGGAACGTGGCGCCCATGCTCTCCCTCCTGGCGAACTCTGCGCAGCTCGCTTGCAGCTCCGGCAGCTTCTCAACCTTGTTGCAGTCTTTAATTGTCCGCGGGGCCTGCTGCCATTGGCCTGGCCGCTATCTCTGCTACGAGATCCAACCTTGGTTTGCCCAGGGCCAGGGGGAAGCTGGAACCATCCCATTCCCACCATCCCACCGTTGCACCTGGCAATTGCAGTTTTAACCATTACCTTTCGATCTCATGGCATTTGACTTCTCGCACTCCATAATCGCCAATTGTTAATTTTAGACAAAGGACCATGAGGCCAGCTCCGGGTATTTGAGCCCAGCACGGCCCCAACTGGCGATGATCCTCCACAGATCGACGTCGTACACAGATCTTCTATCCTCTTTGGGGACCAGCAACCATGCTGCTGGACGTCAATGTCTCTCTTTTGTCTGTCTCCGGCCTCCTGTGCACCCTCCTTTGCGTCATCGTCAAGCTGTTCGAGACCTCTCCGGTCCCCAAGGACATCCCATGGATTCTCAAGAAGCAGAACTTCCTGCGCCGCGCCACCGAGCGCTTCATCGGTGTTAACCCCATTAGCTTTATTCAAGAGGGATATGAGAAGGTAGGCGTTGCACTTCACTGTACTTATCCTCTGTAATGCTGACACTATGACTAGTACTCCAAGAACCAGCAGCCCTTTGTCATGCCCAGCGTCAACGAGGGCGACGAGGTGGTCCTGCCCAAAGAGCACTCCAACCTGGTCCTCTTTGCCAAAGAGTCCGAGTACAGCTTCAAGGCCCACATCTCCGAGTTCTTCCAGCTCAAGTACAC
Source organism: Aspergillus multicolor (assembly GCF_047715735.1). NCBI lineage: Eukaryota > Fungi > Ascomycota > Eurotiomycetes > Eurotiales > Aspergillaceae > Aspergillus > Aspergillus multicolor. The sequence goes on along the minus strand of NW_027395983.1, from coordinate 320,528 downwards.
CAGCTGGCCGCTTGCCTTCGCCGAAAAGTACGACTACTTCGTCAAGCTCGTCAGCAAAGACCTGACCGACACCCTCAAGTCCGATGCCGTCGCCGAGGCCCTTGCCACCGAAGCCCGCGCCTGTCTCTCGGATATCTGGGGGGAGGACGAGGCGAACTGGGCGGAGGTCTCGCTGTATGCTGCTATGGAAAAGTCCGCTGCTCGGCTGGTCAATGTCCTGGCCATTGGACCGGGGAATAGCCATGATACGAGTCTGCTCAATGCCATGACCAACTGTTCCAATGCCATTGTCCTGGGGTCCAATGTCATCAAAGCTTTTCCTTCCTTTTTACATTGGTACGCTCTCCGGTCCAAATGTTCTGAGGCCGTCTATACTAACCAGCTCAGTATCGTTGGCCCCATCGTCGGTCTCGTCAATCGGTGGCAAGAGCATGTCTTCCATACTCGGATGAAGCCTCTCATCGAAGCCAGGATCAAGGAGCAGCGTGAGGCACCCGATCAGGCTGCGCTGCAGGCAAAACTCAAGGCCAACGTAAGACTCCTATCTTCGGTTCATCCGACATTGCTAATGTAAGTCCAGGGCAACCTTCTCGACATGCTCATCAACACTGGACTCCGCAGCAAGTGGCCGGTCGAGGTCGACACAATGTGGCTGGCGTATCGCATCTTCATGATTAACTTCCCTGGCGTCCATACCAGCGGCATCTCGGCCACCAGTGCTCTGCTCGACATCCTCAGTTACTCCGGTGAAGAGAACCTGATCAGCCTGCTCCATGACGAAGTCTCAAGGATCGCAGCCGGATCTTCTGGCAAATGGACTGCCGCCGAGTTAGAGCAAGCCTCCCTACTTGACAGTGCCATCAAGGAGAGTCTCCGGTTCAACGGCATCAACGCTCTTTCCCCAACCCGAATGGTACACTCCTTCCCATTCTCTATCCCATCCTTACCTAACCTCAGTCAGGTCGTCGCACCAAAAGGCGCCACACTCCCTAACGGTCTCTTCCTGCCCTACGGCACCAAGGTCGGCATCCCCCAATACGCCGTCCACCGCGACAGCGACCTCTATTCCAACCCGGACGAATACAATCCCTACCGCTTCTACCAACCCACCGCCACTCCTTCCCAGCTCCGCGAGAACTCCATGACGAACACCAGCGAGTCGTACGTGGTCTTCGGACACGGGCGTCGCCAATGTCCCGGCCGATGGATATTCTCACACATGTTCAAGCTGCTCATCGCCGAGATGCTGCTCAAATACGAAATCAAACCCTTCCCTACACGGCCTAAGATTCACCGTGAGTACTCGCTCTCTCCAAAGTCGTCGACATCACTAACACTGGCACTGCAGGTTGGGGACGCTTCCAACTACCGCCCCTGTCGACGAAACTGACCGTTCGACGCAGAAAAGACACTGCATCTCCATCTCTCGCTTCCTCTCCTCTCTCTCTTGCTTAGACTTTAGCAGTCGAAGCACCTTCCGTTCTCTGTACCTATTCCGTTTCCTTTTTGTTCCCTCATTGCATTGTCCAGCGATCTTTGTATAGATATACCTAATGAGCCTGTCTTGGCTATGATACCATGGGAGGCTATGTTGTTACCATTAGTTTATGCGAACAATCCAGCGGTTGTTGAGATCTCTTAATGATTAGTATCAGCATATCTTTGTGTCTCTGAGGAAGAGTTTCGATTATATCCAGTCTCTGTACTTATGCTTGATAAGTGGGTGGACGGAGTCGGTGCAGATATATATATATCCTTCCTCTCCCGTGCCGGAAAGCCGCCACTGCACTACCTAGCAAGGGTTTTATCCGCTTCCATCAAGTTCCGACCGGTAAAATATGTACGTCGGCTCTGATATATGATAGGTGAAGCCTTGGAAGCCGTGAGTAGACAACTCCTGGGTTGTTGTGTACAATCTCCAAACATGGAATGCTCATTAGAACGTGGGAGCCCTTGCCTGCCCACTGCAGCTGCGGCACCTCGACTCCGCGGAAATATTCAATAGTTATACAATTCTATACTTGGTAATGTAAGAACTTAGACAAAATCCAGCCAGGGTTTAGCGCGTAACAACCCTGTCAATGCAGGAGATCGACTATCAGCATTGCCTAGTCCAGGCCGATGTGCAGTCTCGGACTCGGAGCTTTCCTTGTCGATCGCCCATGCCACATGGAGTAGTCAAAGAAGCAAGCAGAAGAGACCCACCGATTAAGCAATCGGAATCCCGGGCCGGGGCTGGGGTAGGGACTGATAGACGGCACTACTCCGTATAGAGATTCAGATCCATACCAGTGCTGAAGTTGTTGCTGAGGAAGGACACGTCTGAAAAGAGCGGAGGATAAGACGATAAATCTGAGGACCTTCATGTTGTAGCATAGAATTCTATCGCGAATGACTAACTGGCAGAAGGCAAAGTATCAACCGATCGAGGTACCATCAGCCCTCCACCTGTACTTGGCCCCTGGATGGTCACTGCTCAGTCTGCCCTCGCGCGAAAAGTCCATCCCTAGATAGTCCTCTCGCGTTGTTCGTCCTAATAGGATCCCAGAAGACCCCCCTTGACTTCAATTCAGGAATCAGGTATCTAATCACATCTTCCAGATCTCCCGGACCGACTGCGTAGGAGATATTGAAGCCATCCACATCAGTCTCCGTAATCCATTTTTCGAGAATATATGCCACTGTCTTTACAGAGCCAATGGCACGAGGATGCGGACCACCCAGAGCGAGCTCCTGAGCAACTCGCTTCTTCGTCCACTTGATCCCCTCGCTCCCTGGTATGGTAGCCCTCCAGCTGGAGACAACACTCTGGATGGCACCAGGGCCAGTGAACTCAAAGTTGTCATCATCCGCATATTGGCCGAGATCTGCGCCCGTCCAGTCACCGGAGAGTGCCAAAGAGCCATCGAAATCCGCGTATGTTAGATACTCGTCCTATTTTAATTGAGCCAGCTCATCGGTCTCGTCGACGATTACTAGCATGCCGACGATGAGCTTCAGGCCATTCAAGTCGCGGCCTTGCTCGAGCGCTGTTACTCGGATCTCCTGGACGCTTTTCTTGACTGACTCGGTATGCATTTCGGGCAGGAACATGGCCTCTGCATGTCTGGTCGCGAATGACTCTCCCGCTTTACTCGCCCCTGCTTGAAAGATGAACGGGGTTCGCTGTCTCGATGGCTCGATAAGGTGAGGACCGGCAACGTTGAAGTACTTTCTGCATTGAAATCAGTCATGTTTATGGTGTAGATACTGCGCAAACACAACTTAGCCCTTGTGATTGATCCGCCGAACGCGATCGGGGCGCGTTTATGACTTCGAGTCATTGTCAAGAACGACAGCATCGGCGCGCCAGGATCCCTCGAGCAGCTTGTAGACAACCTCAAGAAATTCATCTGCAATCTGGTAGCGCTCGTCATGAGGTATCGCTTGCTCGAGGCCTAGGTTCCTGGCCGCGCTCTCGAGATAGCTTGTCACAACGTTCCATGCCACTCGACCATTGGTCAAATGGTCCAAGGTCGCGTATCTCCTAGCAAGCAGAAAGGGTGATTCATATGTTGTTGAGGCTGTAACCCCATATGACAGCGATTTGGTGACGGCCGCCATGGCAGCAATTGGCAGGCTAACAGAGTATCAGCGTCTTATCTATTGAATGAGTCGAGGGGGTGGATGGCTCACGATTGATCAGAAATAGGAAACTGGGCAGCTCCTGGGAGGACCTCGCGGATGTTGCCTGGCCCGTTGTAGACGTTGTATATACCGAGCATGTCTGCTATAAACAAAGCATGGAAGTTGCCATCGAGCAGCTTTGCCAGCTCAATCCAGTAGTTGATTTCCTTGTACCGGTGGGTTTGGTTTCTGGGGTGTCTCCATAGTCCTGTATTAAACCATCAGCATCCGTCAATTTGTGGTCGTAGTACTTTACTCACCAGGCGCAACATGGGTTGGGCTGCTCATGGAGAAGGCGTTGAGAACCCATTCCTTTGGGGCGGCTGATTGGGTTGTGCTGCCCATCTTTGCGTGTCCTAGCTTGCTATTCTTGCAGAGCAGGTGGGCCACTGGGAGTTTCAGTCAACGATTATAATCCCTTCCTTTCGAGAGAGGGTTACCCTGTGGATTCATAGAGGAGGTCGTTCCCCTCTACCCCAAGAACCCCCAGTGACGTGATTGTGCCAAGGTATAGGGAAGCCAGGGCTGGAGCAACGGGGGTACTCCAAAAGGATTTCGCGTTCCAGAGAAAGCAGCGAGATTCGCCGCTCACTCTGCATGGGATTGGGCCGCTTGATGTTCCAACATAACTCAAATCTGCCTGGAGCAAAGATATTGGAGACTACAGATGGCGAATTCATATCCATTATCACATCACAGGCGGCGTTGGGTTGCTGTAAGCCACTCAACGCCTTCGGATAAGGCACATATTGGGATATGATACAATATTTGAGCACCATGAGTTGATGGTTAAGGAGACTAGCGAGCGTCGGAGTTGATTGACCTGCTCTTGACTAGCCATGTATATTTCCATGCCTCTGAATAAGTCAGAAGGAAAAGAGATAAATACCCATAGCCAAAGTAAGCAGTAAAGACTGCATCTTCAAACCGCCTCGTTATTCTATAAGTTCCGCCTATCATGAGCGACACAGCGAGTCTCGCGCCGCCCCTATCCCAAGGGTTTGGCTATGGTGTAGTCTCGGCTTGGGCGTTGCTTTTACCGTAGGTGAGTCGGACCCATTGCAGCGAGTTCGAGCACGTTGTATATTAACCTCTCGTCGTTAGGCATGGCTCTCACCACCAGAGCGCTGAAGGTATTTGGCGAGGATAGTCATACAACAGAGACGTAAGGCAGGAGGCATTTTGCCATTGATATGGAGCTGACGCCTCTAGCTTCATGGTCGCAAACCGAAAGGTCGGGACAGGATTGACTGCGTCCGCGGTAATATCGTCCTGGACCTTCACCTCAGCTCTTCTTGGGGCGCCTTATCTGACCTACTGGCACGGAGTTGCGCTGCTAATCTGGTGGGCGAATGGTCAAAGCGTCATGATCTGCTGCTTTGCCTCTCTGGCAATCCAAGCCAAGCTCAAAGCTCCCAATGCGCACACCCTCCTCGAGCTGATCCGTGTCCGCTACGGCCCTTCGGCGCATATCTTGTGGATCGTCATGGCTCTCATCAACAACATCTTCAATTTCACGTCTATGCTGGTAGGAGCATCGACAGCCGTTTCTGCTCTGACGGGCATTAATGTGTATGCATGCACCTATCTCCTGCCGTTGGGGATCGTCGTCTATACGTACTGGGGCGGATTAAGAGCGACGTTCTTGACGGACTATATCCACACCTTTATTATCATGATCATCCTTGTTTGATTCAGCTTGAAGGTGTTGGTTGCTGCAGAGATCGGGTCGATCACCGCACTCGATGACATGGTCAGATCTCTTCCTCAGGAAGGAACAGTAGACGGAAACCATGCAGGATCATATTTGTCAATGACAAGCAATGAGTCGTTATTCTTTGGGATCATTCACATCGTTGCCAACTTCGGCATCATTTTCATGGACACCGGTTTCTGGCAGAAGGGGTTTTCTGCCGATGTCGCAGCAGCAGTGCCGGGATACATTATTGGAGGCAACGCATACTTTGTGATTCCTTTCATATTCGGGACGATTGTCGGGCTCGGTAAGTGGTCATCAGTGTCCTTTCTCGACTGTTTGACCATCTGACCATCTGTCCAGGTGCCCTCGTCTTGGAACAAACCCCAATATGGCCAACGTATCCTCGCCGTATGACGTAGGCCGAGGTCTCTGGTGGATTGGTGCTGCCCTACACGGCGTCGCCGGTAGCAGGTAAAGGAGGGGCTGCGGCCATTTTATTAATCCTGTTCATGGCCTGCACCAGTGTCGCGTCTGCCCAGCTCATTGCTGTTAGTTCGATCATCTCCTTCGACGCCTACGGCGGATACTTCAACAAGAAACCCACCGATCGAGAACTGATCCGATGGTCGCATCTCGGCGTAGGCGGGTGTGCTCTCTTCGTCTCCACCTTTGCGACTGTGCTGCATAAGGGCGGAGTCGATCTGAACTGGCTGCTCTATATGATCGGCATTGTCATCTGGTGAGCTCGACCGGCCTTTGAGATCTGTCCGTCGTCGCTAACGCTGTCAGTCCTGGAACGTTCCCGACCTGTTTTGCCATGCTATGGAAGAAGCAGTCCCGAGTGGCAGCCATTGTGTCTCATGTTGTCGGAATGGCGGTAGGATTCATCATCTGATTTACAACGGCCTGGTCGCTGTACGGCGAGGTCAGCATCACCACGACCGGAAAGACGTTACCCTGCATGTACGCCTGTCTCACATCGATGTTTGTCCCCTTGCCGGTGGCCGTCGCACTGTCGTATCTGAAGCCCTCCAACTTCGACTGGAACGAGTTCCTCAAGATTGAAAGAGTCAGCGACAAAGAGGATGGAGCGACTCGCTTCGACCGTGGGGCGTATTTTAGCCCAGAGCGAATCTAGTACATGAAGCGCATGTCAAGGATCGCTGCCATCTGGGCCGTGGCCACGTTTTTTGGGCAGATCGTACTCTGGCCGCTGCCAATGTACGGGACCAAGACGGTCATGTCCAGGGGACTGTTCGTAGCTTGGGTCGTTGTCGGCCTGATTTGGCTGTTCATCACGTTGTTTGTCGCCAAATTCTATCCTCTTGTCGATGGAAGACTGCAGCAGATCTGGCAGGTCTTCACAGCGATACGGCGGTCGAGTAAGGATGACAGCGAGGTTGACGGGGTGGTCGAGGTCGAGGTCAAGGCTGAGGTGAAGAGGTGAAGATGCATGGCCTCGTATTGGACAGACAGATAAAGTTTCAGCGCAGGTTGTTTCCCTTTCTGTCAGTATTAGTCATTCTATAAATACTTTCCCCTCCCTCTGGTGCGCATCTTGTCCATCTGCGTCATCGCAGTTCCACCTCCACATTCCACAATTTCATCAACAGCACCAGAGCAAAATGGGCAGCGACAACGAGGCTGCAGATGAGTTACCTTCGGTTGAGGCTCAGGATCAGATTAATGAATACAAGCTCCTCGACCGCGAAGGCAAGGAGCTGCCCTTCCGCGACATTTACAATACAACCGACCGGACGCTGGTCATCTTCGTTCGCCATTTCTTCTGTGGAGTTTGTTCCACCACCCTTGGTCTCAAATCATAGACTATGATTAACCGTGCATAGAGCTGTCAAGAATACCTTCAACGTCTATCAGACACCATAACGCCCGAGGTCCTGTCCGGTCTACCCAGCACATCCATCGCTATAGTCGGCTGTGGGGACCCCAGCCTGATTGACTACTATGCAGAATCTACTCACTGTCCGTACCCAATGTACTGTGATCCATCGCGCAAGCTCTACGACACCCTGGGCATGATCACCGGCTGGGAAGTCGGTCCCCAACCCAGCTACATCTCCAAGGGCATTCCTCGGTTGGCGGTGGAAGGCATCTGGGAGGGTCTGAAGCACATCTGGAGCGGAAAGACGTTCAAAGCAGGCCCGGGCGAGCAGCAAGGCGGCGAGTTTCTTTTTGAGCGAGCTGAGGATGGCGAAAAACGCGTCACTTGGTGCCATCGTATGCAGCGTTCGTGGGGACATACCGAGATAACGGACCTGGTCGATATTATTCACGGGCGCAAGGTGGACGAGCCTTCCTCATAAGATAGAACGGAAGCCCGCGGAAATGGATAATTTCGTTTTGTGTTTGATTTTATTGTTGTTGCGTTCACACTAACAGATTGAGAACATACCATTGGGAATATGACTCTTTGTCTATACCTCGACTCCTCTATCATACATCTAGGGTAGCCTGTCGATCTATGCCACACCTAACTCTAGTCGAAGTTGCGCCCTGCCCTTACTGACTGTCGACCGGGGTGAGACGGATGAGCAACGGAGCGTAATCCCACACAGTGAATATTCTCGCACTCGCTCTCCACTGCTCAATATCCGACACTGCTTCAATGTCAAAGTTGTAGAGCAGCTTGCACATAATCAGTCGGCTGACGAGCTGTGCCATCCTATACATAGTAAGTAAGCGAACGATGGTACGACAGTTGGTGAAGACATACTCTTGCCCAATGCAGTTTCGCTGGCCAAACGAAAATGGCTGATACGCTGCGCGGTTGTCTTTGGAAAACTCAGGGTCCGATCCCTCCAACCACCGTTCAGGGCAGAACAAGTCGGGTTCGTGAAAGTTGGCAGAGTACCGCGTAGACGCAAGAATAGTGACATAGACCCTCGTTCTCCCGGGAACCCAGCGGCCTGTTATCATCGCCCCTTGACGAGGTACAGCGCGAGGAAGAGCCCCAGGCGCTGGAGGATGCAACCGCATGGATTCCTTGATGCAGGCGTCTAGGTACAGGAGCTTTGTGATAGACGTGAAAGCTATATCGGACGTCTGTTTGAAAGCAGATCGAATCTCGTCGGTAAGACGTCTTAGAGCTGCGCTGTCGGTCAATAGAGACGCCGTCAAGGCCGCCAGGAGCGAGCTCGTTGTTTCCGTCCCGGCGAGCATGATCAGATGGGCATTCGCGCGGATATCACGGTCGCTCAGGTCAGTCCTCCTGCTTTCTCGAAAAGCGAGGCCAATGAGATCCGGCCCATGACTTCTATCGCTCAGAAGCCGCTTGTCGATGCGATCATTTGACGGTTTGAAGAACGCCCTCCGCGCTGGCCGGGATAGCGGAAGAAGGACATGCATAAGGACGATCCTCGTCAAGGTCAGATCAGCGAGCGCCGCCAGACTCGTAGCAAGCTTCGCCAGCGCAGCTTGAGTATCAGCCCACCGAGTGTGAGAGCCTGTTTCGAGCAAACCCAGCGACTCGCCATATTGCAGATGGCCAACCATGTCGAACATAATGTGATAGAAGAACCGTGAGATATCCACGGGGGCTTTCTGCGTCTGGCGTATTCTCTCCATGGCAAGATCGGTGTATTTGACGTAGAGTGGTTCTTGTTCGCCCAGCGCTCGTCGTGAAAAGGCAGGGGCGTAGGCTCGGCGAACACGAAGATGCTCGTCGTCAGTGCTTGTGAGAAACGAAGGGCGATTGTCTTCATCTTCGAATTGCTCGAAGAGACCGGGATCGCGCTGCATCCCTGACGGATGACCTGGCAGATTACCGTAGATGTCATTCCATGCCCGAGAGTCAGCATAGCTCAGCTCGTCAGGGGCAACTCTGACCACCGGACCATATCTCTCATGAAGCCGATGTGCCCAGATCGCCGACTTTCCGATCATAGTTACGTAGGTGATTGGAAGCCGAGATGCCGCTGCATATCTGGGTCCGGGGTATGCCTTGAGCGGGTGGAAGTAAAGATTGTACACCGCAGCGGCAAGGTAGGACTGCGCATGTCAGGCATGAATGAGATAAAAGTCCGGGGAAAACTGACCGAAATCACAGCGATGGCTGAAGTGAGTACAACACGGGGTGTGTCGAACAGCTCTAGATTCAACACCATGATGGCTTAGAAGCTGGCAGTTGCTTGTGATAACAACTACATCGAGTCGGGGCCATGCACCTATAAGTTGTCTATCAATCTGTCGGCTTCTGGCGCTCGGCATAACTTACTCCAAGTGCAGAAACCTGCAGTTTGCTTTTTGATGAAGAGCTAATGCAAGTCAGTTCCACAGCAGCAAACACCGGCTGACAACTCGGCCTCAGCCAGCCCTAGCCTGGACTCTGCACAACCGATCAGCTGCCCTTGCTCTGTGCGACCAACCTCGGGGCAGAAGAAGCTGAGCATTTCGGCGTTCTATTCCGTCATTGGAGGCGTATCAGAAGGCTCTATCCTATCATCCAGAGTATTTGTGGTGTCTCGCTGATTACCATGCCAGATGCGATGGGGGGCTAGATCGCAATCCATTTTGATAGCAATGCAGCCAAGCAAACCTGATTTTCTAATCATGATAAGATCTCAATCTCGGCAAGCTTTCTATCTGGGCTTACTGGCGTAGCTGGATAAGACATTTTGCTGGCAGTCGCTGGCGATAGGACTGGATGATTCCTTCGGCGCGGTCACCCCCTGCCTAATCTGATGACCTTACAATCACCCCAAATTGGGCATTCTAGCGTGGCGACTAACCGATGGGCTTTGGTAACTGCCTATAATAAGCCCTGGCGTGTGGAACCCCGGTGGTATAATAGAGACTGATGCCGCACATGCCGACTCGATCATCAGCTGCCCAACATGAGAGCCTTCAAAGACGAATACCAAGAACTGCTCATCCAGTTCCGGCAGGACATCGCGTTTACCAGTCAAGATTGCGGTCCCTATGCTTCCGTTGAGAAAGCTGTGCTGGATTACTTTCGTGCTCAGGGCTTCTCCTTCGAATTCATCCACCGGGGATACCCAGCCATCAAAGCCAGCTGCACCATTGCAACAACGACGTATCCGTTCGCTCCAATAGAGGTACAGGAAGTGGTCGCCGTATATACGGCGTTTGCAATCTTTATCGACGACACCACCAATGTCAGCACCGACGACCTGCGGACATTTCTCGCTCGGCTATGTGGTGGTCAGAGTCAGCCGAACCCCTTGCTGCAGGACATGCTCCGATTCATCGCCGACGTGATTCCACGGTTCTATGGGCCGTTCGCCAGCGATATTATACGGAAAGCCATCATCGAGTTCATCAGTGCTTGCGTCATTGAGAACGAGTACACGGGCAAGATCGTTCTGGCGACGACCGCACCAGACTTCCCATATTATCTCAGACACAAGACCGGCATGGCAGAGGCGTATGCTTTCTTCGCTTTCCCCGAGGCTCTCTTCCCAGAGAGTATCTTCCTACCGGTCTATCTTCCCATCATGCCGGACTTGGTGAAATACTTCAACCTCGCTAACGATCTCCTTTCCTTTTACAAGGAATCGGTCGTCAGCAGCGAGACCTTCAACTATATCTCCAATCATGCGAGGACAAACAAATTGAGACTGGTCGAGTCACTGCGCGAGACGGTATTGTCGTTGACTCGGTGTGTCGCGAACGCAAAAGCCACTCTGGCGCATCCCGACCACAAAGGTCTACAGGATGCAGTCACCAAGGTCTTCAACGGGTACTTTATTTATCATTGCAGCTCCGCCAGATACCGATTGTCCGAGCTGGGTATTCCGGAGCTCGAGGCTGCCAGGGTCAGTACAGACGTTCCATATGATATTGCAGCGTATATCAAAGAGGGTCATGATTTACAGCGATAGTTCAGCTTGCAAAGGCCACAGCCTTTCTGTACTCAACATGCTCATAGAGGATAGATAGAAGTATCGTATATGTTGATGATTTTATATTCCTGGTCACGGTGTCGAGGGCAAGAAAACAAATTCTCAGAACAGATCGTCCATTTCATCCGAATCAAAAAGTTCATTTTCCTCTTCGAGCCCATCCTCATCTTCGTCCGGGTCAAGAGTTAATTCTTTGTCTGTCTCTTTAACCCAAGCAATGACCTTGGCATCGTTGGCAGCATCTCGAAACACGGCACGAATGCGAACACTTCCATCCGGCCCAAACACCTCGTCCCATGCCCGCGCCTCGCGACGCGAACCTACCTCTTATCGGATGAACGCTCGTGCTTCACTGTTAGCCGCCTCGACTCCTGCTTTGACTGCCACGACAGTTGGGTAGCAATCGGCGATGATGGGATCGACAGTAAATCCTCGATAATCTCCACTTTTACACAGTAGTGCTTCGAGTTAGACCGCGCAGGTGGAAGTTTGGATAGCTCGATGACCGTCCGACATTGGCCCTGCGGACTGATCCGTCAACCACTGGGTAAGCATCAACTCGATATACGAAGCACACATCCTCCAAGCCGCGGATGATGACCATTTCTCGTCCAAAAGAATACTGTCCTTAGGTCGTTCGATACCCTGATCAATCCAGTCCAGGGAGCCTGCGTCCAATAGAGCGATGGCCTCTCTCGTTTCCGACTGGGTCGGTCTATGCGGAGGACGCTGACCCATCCACTGGTGCAGGCTTCTGGTCAATACCAAGACGCCAGCATAGTGATGAATCGCCTCAAGCTTTTGCATAAAGTTCAAATAGTCTCGCGGCGATGCCACCACCCAGCGTGGCTAATCGTCTAAGACTTCTGTCTGAACCAGCATAACCAGCCACTACAGAGAAGCGTTGGTCTGGGTGGTGCGAGAAAGAACGCATCGATGGCTTCTTGGAGCGCGGAGACCTTGTAACGCCCGGACTCAGCATAGTACCGGATTGAATCGAGCGTGTCCTTGATGCGCCAAGGGAGCGTCAGGCCCATTGCCTCGAGTGCATTGTCGGCACCATATCCATGCCAGTGATAAGCAAGAAAGGTAAGCCAAGACGACCAGACTAAAACGGCCTGCTTGCGCTTTTCCAAGAGCGCGTCTCCAGGTCGGTACCAGGTGTCAAACTCCCCAGGTGTCAAACTCCGCGGCCGGCTGAGCGGCAGTAGTGCGGCTCAGGGACCGGCGCATGGACGAAGGCCATCGCTCGATCAGGACATTGTTGGAAATGAAGGATTCGATGATGGTCACGGCATTTCGGCTGTTGGTTCTCTTGGTATCGGTGTCGGACTCGCAGGCCAGGCGGAATTGCCAGCGGGCGGCAGTAATGGCCTCTTTCTGGCTACAGGTGAAGCCGATGGCGTTGTACCAGTCCTGGATCTTGGAAGTCATTCTGATCTACCGATAGTACTCCGTAGTTACTCCGTTGACTGTCACTAACCGAGAAAGGTCGAAGCCGTGATTTGGCTCCACGTGGGGACCAGGCGGGCAGGCGGTTAGGCGTCGCTCTCCACCCGCGCGGCTGGGCCTTGTGCGTGAAACGATCCCAGTGACAGCTGTGGAGAAAACACCTGACAATGGCCTGATGGTTAGCCGAATGAGGCACGGGACTTGGAAGAGTTCCCTGAACGCAGTCAGGGCCAAATGCTGGTGCCACGGGACCTTGCTGGGCGAGCAGTTCTCGAAGGTGGGAGAAAGTTGGTGGGCGAGGGAGAAGAGTCTGGGCCCCGTCCAGGCACGCACGCCAGCCTGGAAGTCGACGCTAGAAATCGGGTTCGACCAATTGTGTGTCCACAAAGAGCGCAGTATGACGCAGTGGCTCGGCTAGCGCATTTGTGCGGGTGGGGGAACTCGGGCGGTGGGCTCGACTTGGCCTCCTGCCAGGCAGAGAGAGAGAGAGAGAGAGAGAGAGAGTCCTTATCCGATTCCTATTCCTGCCTCAGTCGATCCGATCCCTCTTTCCTGCACTATGAGCACTCGTTGACGAGATGGCCCAGGAGCGCGAGTTCTACAAGTAAGAATTATATTATCGACGTCTTAGTGGACTGCACTAATCTATTACGCTGACTACCAGATACTGCCAGCTCCCCCAGCGCCCTGGCCTCCTCGATCGCCCCCCGGTCTCCCCTCGCACCGAAGCCAACGTCGAGCTCCTCCCTCAGTCCTCCCAGGATACCACCCTTACAGCCCTCGCTCAGCTGGGTGCCCTCCGTCTCAATGTCCAACGTTGCATGATCTCGCTCTTCGACCGTCGCACCCAGTACATCCTCACCGAGGCCACCCGAACACTTAGCCTACAAGATGACCGCGTTCACCTCGACGGCGATGCCCTGTGGCTGGGAAGCAGCGTTATCCGCAAGGAGGATGGAATCTGCCACTTTTGCTGTCAGGACTCGGTCCTCAACACCAGGCAGTGCGAGACCGACGCGCCGTGCGCCTTTGTCGTTCCCGATCTAACCAAGGATGATCGCTTCAACCAGCGACAGTATGTCGTCAAAGCGCCCCATTTGAGGTTCTTTGCCGGAGTCCCCATCCGCAGTCGTCGCGGTATCGCCATCGGAGCCTTCAGTGTTAGCGATGGGAAGACGCGACCAGGCGGACTCTCCCCGCTGGAGATCCGCTTCATGACCGACACCGCCGCGGCCATCATGAACCATCTCGAGATGGTAAGAGCGCACGAACAGAACCGGCGCGGGGCAAACATGATTGCAGGACTAGGTAACTTTGTCGAGGGAGGAATTTTCCCGTCCAGCAGTATCCGCCGCAAGAGCCGTCTCAACGTCGAGGTCGACAACGAAGAAGAGGCTGAGGACAAGGAAGAACCGCTGCGAAGTAGTGCTCTGCTGTCTCGTCGTTCGCACCCTCGGTCGGAACTCGGAGTCAAGGATTGCATCAGCAGAGAAAAGTCCCCGGCCCCGCCTGAGCCCAACGAGCTGGCACCGCCCTCCGCCCCGTCCACACCGAAACGCAAGCGCGAGAACGAAGTGACCCTGACCTCCGGCACTCGCGAGATCTTCGGCCGTGCCGCCCGCATCCTCCAGCAGTCGCTTGATGTTCAAGGCGTGGCCTTCTTTGACGCCAGTGTCAAGAGTTACGCTGGACTCGTCCGCAACACCGACGACCGACCCTCCGATGGCGAGAGCAGCAGTGGCTCCAGCGAGGCTCCCGAAGCCAGTGCCAGCGACAGCGATAACCCGGCTACCGGACACTCGACGACTGACACTGACGACTTTTCCACGTCCGACGTCCTGGGATACTCGCTTGAAGACCCGGAGCAGCCGATGGGCGCGATGCGAGAGACGTTCCTCCGATCTTTACTGCGCAACTACCCTCAGGGTGCAATATTCAATGTCGATGAAAACGGCAGCATTTCTTCCAGTGAAGGCAGTGACAGTTCTTCGGGAACCAGCGTTTCGCGCGAAATCATGTACCGCCGCCACGAGGCACCCAAGGTCCAGCGGCGATGGAAGCAGCAGAAACGTCATAGGCTCACTCTGAAAGAAGAAAACAAATGGTTATTGAAGATCTTCCCGTCCGCTCGCTGCATCACGCTGTTCCCACTGTGGGATTCGCGGCGCAATCGTTGGTTCTCGGGGCTGTTCCTGTGGACTAAGTCGCCGCGCAGCTTCAGCCTTGGAGGCGAGCTGGCGTACCTCTACGCCTTTTCGAACAGCATCATGGCCGAAATTCATCGCCTTGATATCGAACTTGCGAACCGCGCTCACGCTACCCTCGTCGGCAGCATCTCGCACGAACTGCGCAGCCCTCTCCATGGCATTCTCGGTAGTACCGAGTTGCTAACCGACTCGGACCTGACGCCTGCGCAGACGGCGCTGGTCAACACCGTTGAACACTGCGGCCGCTCGTTACTGGACATCATCAATAACATGCTCGATTTTGCGAAGATCAACCAGTTCGCTCGGAAATCTCGGTCG
Source organism: Aspergillus multicolor (assembly GCF_047715735.1). Classification (NCBI taxonomy): domain Eukaryota; kingdom Fungi; phylum Ascomycota; class Eurotiomycetes; order Eurotiales; family Aspergillaceae; genus Aspergillus; species Aspergillus multicolor. The sequence continues at coordinate 305,304 of NW_027395983.1, read as the reverse complement.
TCGCGGTTCAAGCTTGCGCCGCCTCAACGACGTTTGCAGCGGTCGCTCGTGCCAGGAAAAACGAATGGAGTCGTGAATCTTATCTCAGATGTGCAGTTGGACGCCGTTCTGGAAGAGGTTGCTGAGAGTGTCTTCGCCGGTCATTGCTTTAGCTCCAAGAACCGCACTTTGGCGCAGGCGTCGATGCCGACATTGGATCAGGAGGGTGAATTAGTCATGGCCAGTCCGACCGAGCGCCCGCTTTCGGCTTTCAACGAATCTCTCACAATTATTTACGATGTGGCCCCTGATCTTCAATGGTTGTTTGAGACGCAAGCTGGAGCATGGCGTCGCGTCCTGATGAATCTCTTTGGCAATGCGCTCAAGTACACCCAGTCCGGGTATATTCTGGTTTCGCTCAAAACGTCCGCACCGGCACCTGCCAAAGCACGAAGACTGTCGCGCGATGAAAATGTTGACATGGCGAGCGTGACGCTCTCGGTCAAAGATACCGGTCAAGGTATTGACAAGGAGTACTTGCAGAGTAACGTTTTCAAGCCATTCTCCCAAGAAAATCCCCTCTCGCCCGGCAGCGGTCTAGGTCTCAGCATCGTCCACCAAACCGTGATCTCGCTCGGCGGCAAGATTGATATCTTATCAACCAAGGGCGCTGGGACCGAGGTCAAAGTCCGAGTTGATCTCCCACGGACACCAAACTCGGAGGATACGAACAACGACCAGAACCAAAACCACCGAGCAGTGGCGGAGACACGAGACCTCGTCCGCGGCAAGTCCGTCGGCCTTGTCGGTTTCGGTACACCGTCTGAACACAACGAAGAAGCGCTCACTATCTTGCGCTCGGCCTTATCGCGCATGTACCAAGATCATTTCGGCATGAACGTTGGCTTTGCATCTCCTGAAGAGCCGGGGGTTTTCGACATCTATGTCGTTCGACAGACCTACCTGGAAACTGCCGATGAAATATGCCGCAAAGTTGGCGCGGTAAAGGGCAAACGTCCGGCTGTGCTAGTGATTTGCTCGACACCTCAGATTGCGCAGAAATTGTCGAGTAGCTCGAGTGAGCGACCTTCTCCTGCCATCTACGAGTTCATAAGTCAGCCTTGCGGTCCATACAAAACAGCCAACGCACTTCGAGCATGCGTTTCTCGTCAGGAGAATGAGAGGCCCAGCGCGCCTTTGACCAACGGGACTACGCATACGAATGGTTGTACTAACGGCAATGGTACGACGAATGGTATAACAAACGGCGTCACACATGCAAACGGATACACAAACGGTGTTACGAATGGCGTGGAGGAACATACCACAAAAGAACCGCCAAACGGCCTTACCGAACTGAAAATCGAGACGCTCAAATCGGCCTTCCCTGTCGCGCTTTCTCCGAAATCACTAGCAAAGCAAAATGGCGCCGTTACTACAGACGTCGACGTCCAGGTCAGCCCGACATCAACGGTCACCACTATCACCACATCGGCTGTTGATGAAGGCGATGGCGCTGTCACTGAAATCTCAGCGACCCTTGAGACGTCACGGATCATCCCCTCGGTGCTGCTAGTCGATGACAACTCCGTCAACCTGCAGCTTCTGGTCGCCGTGATGAAAAAGGCCAAACTTCCGTATTTCACCGCATGCAACGGTCTCGAAGCGCTCGAGGTCTACAAGGCGCATGCGAAGGAAATCCACGTGATTCTAATGGGTATTCTCTCTTCAAAATTATTCTTAATCATGATTGCTGACTCCAGGCTAGACATCTCCATGCCGGTCATGGACGGCCTCGAATCGACGCGCGAAATCCGGTTGTTCGAGAAGACGCAGCGCGAAAGCCCAAGTTTCAAGCCAGCGACGATTATCGCGCTCTCGGGGCTGGGCAGTGCCTCGGTCCGCCAGGAGGCGTTAACTTCGGGTCTTGACCTCTTCCTTTCGAAGCCCGTGCGGTTCCAGGAGTTGATCAAGCAATTGGGCGAGTTGATGCGATGATGCTAGCCATGTACTTTTCTCCTCTACTTTAGCTGAGTCGGCGTTGGGTGTTTGTGTGACTGCATTTTGGATTTGGATAATGATACCGAGGGATTCACGGACCTAATGTTGGGAACGAACTGCATAATTTTGCGTACAGCGTACGGAGTAGCTCGCATAGCCATAGCCATAGCTAATTAAACCTGCTACCTGCCTCAAAATTTGGCTGACTCGTGCAATCAATCGGTCGGGGCCGATCAGACCCTTCATTAATCGCGGTGGAACCGACTGAAACTTGGGAGCCTGCACATCTGCACATCATGCCCACGCGCTTGTGTAACAGCGCCAACGCAGCACAGGGCCAACGGTCGCGTTTCCAGGAACGAACTTAGTACGGACTACATAGTAACTACGGAATAGGAGTACGGGAAGTTTAAAACAGAAGAGGAAGACATGTTTGCTTTTGCTTAATCCTGGCATAAATTCGTCACAGATAATGAAGCGAGACTAGCTAGCTACACCATCACCATCAAGGGTATGTTTTTGGTAAGATCGTAAAAAAACGAGAGAAAGAAGAAAATCGCTCTTTTGATATGTACAATCACAATCGTCATGGAATTGAAGTGAGGTGAGGTGGCGCAGCCGGTCGTCAAGTCAGATCAAAAGAAGCGATGGCCGCGTCGCAAGCGCGAGGGCGAGCCTAGAATAGAAATGAAGAAACAAACGTAAAACAGGAGAGCAAACGGCGCAGCCGCGGCAGACTATCGAAGTCAAGCCTGGACGCAGTACTGGTAGCCCAGCCAGAGGTTCGTGCAGTCCTCCGTCAGCCCGGAGTTCAACTCGCGGAGCGTCTCGAGGGTGATGCCGACGGCGGACTCGACCTTGAGGCAGTAGTCGCCGTCGGTGACGGTATAGTACTGGGTGCAGGAGGTGCTCGCGTAGGGGTAGATTGGCGCGGAGGAGCTGGATGTTGTAGCGGCTGCGGGAGCGGTGGTAGCGGGCTCGGTGGCAGTGCTGGTGCTTGCCTCGGTGCTTGTGCTTGTGGGCGCGGCGGTGGCAGTGCTGGTGGGGGAGTCGGTGACGGTGTAGGTCACGGTGTTGGTGCTTGTACTGGTTGAGGTTGTAGTGCTGGTGATGGTGGTGCTGGGCTCTTCGGTTGTGGCAGGGGCCTCGGTGGTAGCGGGAGCCTCAGTGGTAGCAGGGGCCTCGGTGGTGGTGGGCGCAGCAGTAGTAGGCGCAGCAGTTTCAGCCTCAGTGGAGCTGGAAGCGGAGCTGCCCGAGTCGGAACCACCGAGCAGGCTGCTAGTGAAACGGAAGATGCTGGTCACAGCCTTGTCGAGAGATCCGATAACACCAGGCTCGCAGGTACTAGGACCGGTCGACCAGCCAGTCAGGCGGTTGGCGACATCAGAAGAGTAGCAGTGGGTCGCAATACCCTGACCGAGGTTACCCGAGTCAGCAACAGAGCCGGAGTTGTAGATACGAGCCGCGGCATAGAAGGTGGCCACGTCGGAGGTGTCGCCAGCCTGGGCAAGACACTGCTTGAGACCATCACCGTCGCTGGTTCCCTCGGTACCGTCCTGGATCATCTGCTTGATCTGGTCGTAGGGGCAGGGGTCCTGGACAGCGCCGTTGTTGCAAGAGCCCTGGCCGTTGTGGGACTGCATGAGACCGGGGTTGGTGACGCCGTAGTTGGTGGTGGGTGCGCGGACGCAGCCGTTGCTCTCCTGGATGACGATGGCCAGGATAAAGCGGGGGTCGACGCCGGAGGAGCTGGAGACCTCCTGGATCGCCTTGGAGATGTTGTCGATTTCATCGTCGGAGGGGTTGGCCACGTTCCACTGGGTGCAGGACTGGCTGATGGTGTCGCGGTTGGCGTCGAACCTGTATCTCAACATTAGTGACTATAACACAGGGATGAGGGGCTGAAAGAGGGGTACATACATTTCAGTGAAGCTCGGCCACCAGTTGTCATGGTCGGGCCAGCCAACGGCGACCTTGCCATTTCCCCCGAGGACATTGTAGCTCTGGACGGAACGGTGAGAGACAGAGTGAGTGTGGGACAGTGAGTGCGAGTGTCGATCAGCGTGAGTGCGGACGCTCAAGGGAGAGGACGGGACAGGGGCCCCAGCAATGAGGGTGGACAGGCTGCCAGCAGCCAGGAGCAAAGGAGGGGACAGCATGATGCTTGAGAGGGAGAGGGAGAGGGAGAGAAGAACAAGAGCGCCGACACAGACGGACAAAGGAAGGACAGAAGACTTGCTTGCTGGAGAAGAAGAAGAGAGGAGGGGAGAGAGGTGGTGGTGTTATAAAGACGAGGAGACCAGTCATGGGCTCGCTAAGCTCAAAGAAAGTGAACGAATGAGCGTCGAGAGTCTTCACTGGCTGAAACAACGGGAGAGAACAAGGGGCCGAACACGAGTCTTGGTCTAGAAGATTATTGGCCGACAGAGAGTGGCAACCGAGATCTGCCTGTTGTGGTGGGGGGACAGCGAACCTTCACAGACTCCTTGACTCAGGATCAGCAGGGGATTCTTCCCATTCACCATTTCTCCCAATTATTCACTCTGATCAGCAGTACAGAAGTACACAACTTATTCACTTGCATTGTCAGTCATCGGAAGAATAGTAAAACGCAGGGACTCGGGTGTAACCTGCAAGCGCCCCCAACAAATGCCGAGCTCGCGTCAAAGAAACTAATGCATCTCATTCATCTAGCCTAGACCTGGTATTCTTTGTGTGCAATGTGCCTCGTCAGATCCAGCAGCCGGCTGGAATATCCCCATTCGTTGTCATACCACGCCATGATCTTGAAGAATTGCGGATTCAGCTCGCTGCACGCCGCCGCGTCCACGATCGCACTGTGCGAGTCTCCCAGATAGTCACTGCTCACCAGCACTTCGTCGCTCACACTGATCACACCATTCAGTTCATCCTTTGCCGCCCGCCTAAACGCCGCTAAGATCTCGGCCAAGGAAGTGGGCGCCTCGGTGCTGACGGTCAAATCGATAAGCGAGACATTGGGGCTGAAAACAATGGCTCGTCAGCCTGCGCCTCTTTCTCCAAGACAATCAGAAACAGAAACTTTGACTTACGTTGGAACGCGGATCGACGCACCGGTCACTTTACCGGTCAGTTCAGGCAGCACCGACGCGATGGCCTTGGCCGCCCCCGTGGTCGTTGGGATGATGTTGTCAAAGACGCTTCGGCCTGAATTACTCAATTAGCACACCTCTCTTCCTCCAACAACGCCGGCAATCCTCCAGAGTGCTACATACCCAACCGCCTATTCTTCTTGCTGTACCCATCAATCACGGTCTGCGACTTGGTGGCCGCATGCACGGTCGTCAGAAATCCCTGCGCAATGCCAAACTCCCGCTGCAGCACCTTGAGCACCGGTGTGACGCAGTTCGTCGTACAGCTGGCACACGAGATGACCCTTTGCTCCTCGCTCGGCTGGTAGTCATCCGCATTCACGCCGTACACGTACGTCGGGGAATCCGAGCTGGGCGCCGAGATGACCACGCGCTTTGCGCGGCCGTGCGTGATGTGGTCCAGGGCGGCCTCGCGCTTCGTGAACTTGCCCGTACACTCGACGACGTACTCTGCGCCGTGGGATGCCCAGTCGAGCTTCGTGATGTCCCGCTCCGAGGTGAGTGCGATTTCGTGGCCGTTGATGGCGATGCGGGACTCAGAAAGGGCGTGGATCGAGATGTCGGAGGAGAGCTTGCCCATCGACGAGTCGTAGCGGATCAGGTAGATGAGGTCTTGCACGGAGAGGCAGGTGTGGTTGATGGCGACGATCTGAATGTCGGTTCGGCCGAGGGCGACGCGGAGGACGTTGCGGCCTGTTCGCAATGAATACAAGGTCATGGTCGCCTGAGGGAAGGATGCACCCTACCTATCCGTCCGAACCCGTTGATGCCGACGCGGCAGGCGGAGGGAGTGTCACTGATGGGGAAGTCGTTGATGGAGGGGGCCATGCTGTCTATGTCTATGATCTATAAGGTATGGTATGTATGGAATATGAAATGGTGTAGTGGGTATCAAGTAAGTAGTAAGTAGTAAATGCAAAGTGAGTAAAGCTGATTGATTGACCTGCAATCCCTGTTATCCCAACGATACCAGACCCCTCTATATATATGAATACATTACCGACCCCCGAGCCATATCTCCTCCGTCCGTACGAAAACAGGACAATATAGAGGCAGACCCACGGTTCCGAATCTCCCCGCCGTGGTCCCAATACATCATCGGAGCGATCCCCCAGCTTTCAAACTGCCGAACTTCGGCGAATCCAACGTCCCCAGGGCCTGGACAACGATGCAATGCCGGCAATTTGATTGGTCATTCCTGAACTATTCAATCTTGTTTCTGCGATAGTTTAGCTGAGGTTACGTTGTTTGCGCGATTTCAGGTCTCGAGGCTCGTCTCGACGTTCGACAAAGTCAAAGTCTATACTGAAAGACCTTGGCTTCCTAGACTCGAGCAGCAGATTGTCTATTCTAAGCGTGCGCATTGTATAGAAGCTATGTTGATACGCCAGTAGCAAGAGAACGCTCGCATCGAGGCCATGCCCAGACCCGGGCATAAGCAGTCCGGCCAGCTGAGGCTCCGAGGACCGGCGGTTGCGCGTTTGACGTCAAAAATCGGGTTGACGGAAAAGAATAGGCCGGACGGACTGGATTTCGGATAAAGACAAGACTCGAATGGCAATTGCAAAAGGCACTCGAAGATGTATTGCGTAGAAAGCCCGTACAAAGCAAAGCCTTTGCTATTGCTGTGTTGGACAAAAGCGGGTGGCGTCCGGCCTGAAACTCAGACGCCTGAATGCCGGGCCTTTGTGCCTGGGCGCCTTAATGCCTCAGATTATGAGCACGGTGCACCTGAAAGCCTCGATGCCCGGGTGCCTGAAGGACCTTGCTGCCTCATGGCCTTAAGCATTGCGGCCTGAGTCTCAAGGCACCGATATCTGACTCAGCTCCGGCATGCTGCATAGTCATGTGACACGATGTGTTTGAAAGGCAACAAACACTCACATAACATCCAATCTATAAGCTGCCCAGGGACACTCATTAGCCCGTCAAGGCCTTTCGGACTGGTGTTGCTGTATAGAACCCGGAATTTTGACCACGGTCGACGGGGTTGTTCCAGGGAAGGTGCCGATCATGAGGTCAGCTATCCGCAAGACAACATGCGGTCAAGGCTGAAGCTGACAATGTAAATGCCGCAGTGACCAACCTGGAGGCGTTGTAGTGGTGCATATTATTGTAGGTTGCATGGAGCGCAACGAGGTTGCTATATCCTGTTGGCTGAGAGTCATTGTAAGAAACTGACATAGTCGTCGAATGGCGGATATATATTTTCAAGGTTTGCTTCGCCGGGCAGACCATAATCTTTGGAATATAATAACGAAACACCATTAATAGAACAAGTCGAATCGCCAATTCAACTTCTAGGTTGTTACAAAGGCAATAAAGCCTGTTATAGCGAGCGCAGTAGTCAACCAGCAGATAAGATCGCCTTACCACCCCAGTTCATGGACTAAACTATCAAGCAAGATTCATCTAGGTCGCTTCGGAAAGCTTCTACCGAGGAAGCCGATGGGATAGAAGAGGTTGAAGAGGAAGATGAAAACGGCGGAGGCAATCAAGGCGCCCTTGTTGTCGGTACCCATGCTGTTGGCAAGTAAAAATATCAAGGCCCTCTATTTGCTTCCCAAATGACATGAATATGTCGCGTCGTTGACAATCACCTTGTGTTAACAAGGCTTCATTGTTTTTGCTATAGCTTACCCTAGCTCATCATACAGCCAATCTACTTCATTTTCTTCGAGACCTCCAGTATTCATTGTAAGCTACGAAGAGGCAACCAAGTTCACGCCCCAAGAGAGCTCTCCTACAGGTCGAGTTCTCGATGCTGGAAAGCCGATGCACCGGCTGTTTGATAGGGTCCAATGATGCCTTGGCCGAAGTGCCAAACAACAAAGCTGCCCGCAAAGGAGTATATAGAGCGCAAGTGGCTATGCTGGCCGCGGTTGAAGGAAGAAAGAAGAATGGGATCCAAACACTGGCAGCTGACGGGATCATGAAGACGACCCTGGTCCAATTTGGCCTGGAAACCAGCCTGACGACTGTAGTCCTGTTAGTCAACATTCCGGAGTTGCCAAACATTCGTGAGTGAGGACCTGAGAAGACTCCAAGCTTCCAAGCCGTGCTGAGGCCTTGGACCACTGCTTAGCAATCTTGATCCAAACCAAGCAGCGCCTCGTATGATTGAGTTCAGCCGTCATCATCTAGGACAAAGTAAACTTGGCATATCAGCATCATTGCCTATTATTGGAGAGGTTGAGCGTGACGGCGGGCAACGTCCGAAATGCCCAGAGATGAGGATTCAAGCTAGAAAATGAAGACCGGCCACGAAAGTCGTCGACCTTGACACGGGACTCGGGATCACGCCGAGCGTTCTCGACGTGCATGTTACTGCAAACAGGGGTTGAACTTCGTTATCAAGACATCGTCTCCTCGGGGCAGTTTGTAGAGAACAGGAATCGAATCCATGCGGTTCGACGCGGCAAGCTGTAAAGGACCGTGGTCGGTTGCATTGCAGTAGCGTTTGCTAATATGCAGCTGTAAACGTTAGGGATAAGAGGCTGAGCACAGTCCACTTGGTCCTATCTCGGTCATAGGCCGTGCTATGTAGTAATACTTACGACGCATGCCGAGGCTCCCCCGACGGCGCTGACTCAAAACGAGGCCATACAATTACCCCCGGAAACAGACGGGCTGGCCACTTACGACATCATCTGGGGAATTCATGGGGTCATGGAGCATTCTCCAGACTCTCCCACGATAATCGTTTCGTATATCTCCGCATCAACGAGAATATCTCGGGTCGGGGAAAGCAGGATTATGTAGGGATTATGGAATAAGGTTGTCTGGAGGTATACGAGACCGGTCTCCAAAGTCCGAGCTGGCGGGATGCAACGCTGCAGCTGGCCGGATCACACGGCTAAACTAAGCCAGAAATGGGCCGCCTTCGTGCATTTTACCGAGAATGCAGCGAGGAAAGTCGGCCGAAGGGCCAATGAGCGAGCGGCATTCGTAATGGAATCTGGCTCTGGAGGACCCCGTCGCCACCGAGGAATCCTTCGAGTCGGCCTGACTTGCTGCCGAAAGTGAACTCGGGATCCCACTGTTTATGCTTAAACAAGCTTCCAAACTCCGGTGTAGATGGACTGGCAGACTCGGGAGACCGAAATGCCCATGTGCAGTTCAGACTTCGCAAGGTCCTCAGCCCTGTGCGTGCCCACGCGGTGCTGATCTCGCTCGCAGACAGTTGCCAAGGACCCCAAGCTTTAAGCGTTTAGCCAGCAAGAGTTGATGACAGACAGTCAAGCCTTGAGTCGGGATCTGGGCATGCACAGAATTTGCCGATCCGAGGCGACTGCACGCCGGAGGTTGGCCGAGCGTCAGACCATGGTTCCACACAGAGATTCCACTTCCACGGGTCACAGTGTTGACACCGGAGATATTCTCAGATTCGTCCGAGGATCTGCCGCTCGTAGAATGTTCTTGTGCGATGCGGTAGAGTGCTGCTACGGTTGATGATGTATAGTTTACGATGTTGCCGTGCGGCGTTGAAGCATACGGAATGTAGGGATGCAATGATGCAGCCGGAGTGCGACCTCCGATACTTACCTCGTCTCCAACTATTCGAGCATGATTCAGCTGGGAATCGTTGACCGGACAAGCGAATGTGCGGTCACAGTGGGGCATCGCTGCCACGGTACGGGTTGTATGGTGCCCCGTTTCCATACCGTTGTTTCTCACACAGTGCCTGAGACTTTTGGATCGCGTGATGAGAAATTCTCCTTCGACGGCCCTCCCCATCATTCCCCTCAGTCTCACCGGCTGTGTGGGGACGCAGAGATGGGGTCTGTTGAGAGTGAGGGGATGCCTCCTAGCCCTCCTTCTCCACGGGGTCTCGTATAAGATGCCACAGTCCTTCTCTCCCCCTTCTGCTCCGTCAGAGTTTTCTCCAGCTGCCTCTCGCCCCCCTCACCCTCTTCAGTCACTCTCACCATGTCTGACCGGGTTACTACCATCTTCGGCGCCACAGGGAAGCTGCTGCACTCCCTGCAGGTGTTGCTCATTGGCGCCCCGGCCTTTATCGTCTTTGGTTACAACCAGGCTGGCTTGGGTCCTCTCGCCACCCTTGACAGCTGGGTGTCAACATTCCCCGACATCGACACCGTTCACACCACGGGTGCCGTGAAGAGCAACAACTCGACCAAGAAGGGTGCCGTCATTGCTGCCTTCCAGATCGGAGCCCTCATCGGAGCACTCTCCACCACGTACTTCTCGGACCGATTTGGCCGTCGAAAGACCATCTTCATTGGCGGCATCTTGACTCTCATCGGGCAAGTCTTGCAGGTGGCTTCGTACGGTCTTCCTCAATTCGTTGTTGGCCGTGTTATCCTCGGTCTCGGTACCGGTCAGTTCAGTGTTGCCGTTCCCGTCTTACAGAGTGAATCATCCTCTGCAAAGAATCGCGGTCAACATGTTATTATCGATGGAATGTTCATGTGTCTCGGTTATGCCCTGTGCAACTGGATTGACTTCGGTCTAAGCCGGATCGACGAAAGCACGAACCAATGGCGGGTGCCATTGGCGATCGCGCTTCTCCCTTCGCTCATGATCGTGCTTTCTGTGTTTATGTTCCCCGAATCCCCTCGATGGCTTGTGCAGGTCAACCGCATTGAGCAGGCCGAGCGGAGTCTGGCTGCTCTCAAGGGCGACGAGGCTTCGCCGGAAGAGATTCGGGCAGAAATTGCAGGTATTCAAACCAGTCTCGAGTTGACCGCGAACTCCAAGGGCTCGATCATGGACATTTTCAAGGGAGAGGATGATGAGAAGCTGCTATACCGGTTCACCCTCGTCATGATGCTGCAGTTCTTCCAGCAAATGTGCGGAGGAAACCTTATCTCCGTGTACGCGTCCACTATTTTCGAAGAGAACCTCGGCATGAGCGAAAGTCTGTCCAAGATTCTGGCCTCTTGCGCTCTGACCTGGAAATTCCTCTGCTGCTTTATCTCGTTTTATGCAATCGATCGTCTTGGCCGCCGTGTCTGTTTCATGGTTAGCGGAACTGGAATGGCTTGCTGCATGATGGCCATGGCAATCACCAACAGCATGGGTACCGACAACAAGGGCGCCTCGATTGCCTCCGCCGTTTTCATCTTCCTCTTCAACCTCTTCTATCCCATCGGTTTCCTCGGAGGAAACTTTCTTTACTGTGCGGAAATAAGTACGCCAAAACTCCGTGTTGCGATGTCTGCGATGTCAACGGCGAATCACTGGCTCTGGAACTTCGTAGTGGTCATGGTCACCCCTGTGGCGCTCGACACCATCGGGTACAAGTATTATGTCATGTACACCGTTCTTTCCGCGTGTATTCCGATCGGCGTGTACTTCTTCTATCCTGAGACGATGAACCGCAATCTCGAAATGATCAACCAAGTGTTCCGTGAGGCCTCGTCGCCATGGGAAATCGTGTCGATGGCCAGGAAGCTTCCGCAGGGAGAGGTCGCGGAGGCGCAGCTCGCGGCGGTTCACAAGAAGGATGGAACGGAGGTCGAGTTGAAGGAGGAGGCATAGAGCAGAGATTTGTATATAGTTCAATGAATTAATGATGAAGCACGAATGAATTTTTTGACGAAGTTATTGAAGTTATCGCGAAGTTGCGTAGAGTTCCGAAATCACCCGTTGACTAGACTTTATCGAGTTAGCGCATATAGTCACGTGCAGCCGCGCGCTGGCTCCCGCCCAGCGCCTGCGCCAGCGTACTTCGTCGCTCAGTTAGTACGAAGTACTTTGTACGGGCGCTCTACATAATATAGTCGTTCCAACTGCGTGGAAAAATTTTTCAAGCAGCGATTTTTTGTCTTTGTCCGAGAGAGATCCGCCCGGGGTTGTTATGTCCGTCTTAGACGACGGGCGGAGGCTTGGGCGGTGAAGCCGAGATACTGCCGTCTTCGACTTCCCGAGCCTCATGTCAAATCTCGCTAAGTCCTCGACTCTCGCAAATACGCTCCATCTTTTTCTCCCCCTCGTTGACTGGATGCCAAACATTCAAACCATGCTGACTCGCGATTGTCGATTTATACCCATCGTGAACTCCCTGAGTGAGACAAAGAGACGCGGAGGTGGTCCGTCTGCATTGTCGAAGGAGTGAGCTCTCAAGGAATCGTCAATCAGGGATACGAATCGATGGAACGCTGGAATCAATTCGCTACATGATAAATAAATGAAACATACAACAGCTGCCTAAGCTCCCGCAACGCCGTGTTGCTCCCCCATGAGCTCGTTCTCAATCGCCTGCCTCCGTGCCCGCTCCGCACTGCTCGAGTTATCCTTGAAAACGGCGTCCATCTGTTCCAAGGTCCGACCACTCGTTTCGGGGACACAGAAGAACGCCCAAATGAAGGCGAGGACACAAAATACGGCGAAGAACACATAAGCGCCGTAACCGGTGTCTTGGATTAGAGGTGGAGTGATGAGGCCCTGCTGCGGTTAGTACGCCGTCGTTTTGCGGAGCAATGGTTACTCACAATGACAAAATTGAATAGCCAACTGCCGCAGGTCGAAAGCGCAACCCCTTTTGCCCGAAGGAATGACGAGAATACCTCTGCGAAATGTTAGGACGATTCACAAATCTCTCAAGGAAGCCTTACCAGCCGGCAGCGCCCAACCAACCGATCCCCAAGTTCCACCGAAAGCGAGCATATACAAGAAAAGAAAAGCCACACTGGTCCAACCCTGGGTTCTATGCGCGGGCCAATTGTCCGAGTAAATACCCACGAGAGCGGCGATGATAATGTGCGAGATGCCCATGATGGCGGCACCCCATAGCAAAAGAGGACGACGGCCGAAGCCATCCATCATCCAGAAACTGGCGCAGACACCGACGAGCTGCGTGACGTTGATGATACCGGACATGAGGAGCTGCATGTCGTATTCGAGGCCCATGGTTTCGAAGAGCGTCGGAGAGTAGTAAATCAGGGCGTTGATTCCGACGAATTGCTGGAAGAACATGACCAGTACCGCCACTTGCGTCCTTCGCCAGCATCCACTCCTGAAGCAGTCCGCCCATCCAGCCAACTCACGACGTAAGCCCTTTTTAACACCCGGCCCTTGGATCGTCGGGTGCTTCTCCGCGTTCAATTCCTGATGAAAGCGGACTTCAACTTTGATGTCCAGCATCTCCTGCTGGATACGATGGTCGGTCGGAGGCAGTCGCCGTAGCCTGCTGAGACTTTGTAAGGCTTCGTCGTTGCGTCCCTTAGAGGCAAGCCAACGAGGAGAGAAGGGAAGTACGATTACTCCTCCCAGTAAGACGAAGCTAGGCACCATTTGCAACAGAAAGGGAAGCCGCCACGACCACTCGCCATCCATGAAACGTGTACCGTACGTTATCCAATACGCAATGACGATACCAAGGACAATGCAGAATTCCTCAAGGACAAGCAATGCACCTCGACATTCTGGCGGAGACACTTCGCTGATATACAGCGGCGCGACCTAGTTCTTCGTAAGATGGCTGCAATCAATCTCGTGGAGGAACATAGGCTTACCATCGACAGCATACCGATGCCGATACCTCCGATTGTTCGACCAACGGTAAGCATCGCATAGTTCACAGCAGCAGTTTGCAAGACCGAGCCGACGATGAAAATGGCGACTGCCACCACAATAGAATACCGTCGGGAGATCTTATCGGCAAGCCAGCCCTGGTTTAGAGCACCGACAAAGGCACCCAACTCAAGCATGGCAGTCATAAGACCCTTCCAGAATCCCGATCCCGGATGGCCATCGGCAACCTCGACGAACCGGTCAAGGAACTGCTGCATGACCAGCGTGACAGAGATGACGCCCTGATCATAGCCGAAGGTCAAACCTCCGAGCGTTGAACATGCTGCGCAGAGCAGAACGAAAGGGTTGGCGATGACACCCCGAAGACCGGGTGGCCCGTACGGTTCTACCTGTCGGGATAGTTCGGCATGCTGGACGTCTCCTTTGATTGAAGACTGGCTGTCTCGGACAGAGGATTGAGGTTGTATTGAGTTGCTTTCGGCTTGGACCTTGTCGGCCATGATGCTTCCGAGTATAAGATAGATGATTGTACCAGATATGTAGCCTGTATGTAGAGCAAAACACCAGAAAGGAAGGGACGAAGGACGAATTTATGGCCGGGCCAAGACCGAGGATATCACGGCAACTCCTGCTATTCAGCACGCACGCGACCGGTCAAAGGCCGATCCAAGCCTTCCAAGGTCTTGACATGCGGTCGTTGCATGGAATCGGAGAGAATCCAGAGGCCGGGGTGACGATCTGGGGTGACAAGGGGGTCACACATCCAATAGGAGCGCGAACAGCACATCTCCAAGGTATACGACAACCTTCATTGGACGACAAGGTCAAGGCGCCCATAAACTCTGCTCTAGCTGAGTCTGGGATAGTGCGTTTCTCCTCGATCTCCGGCAGTTTCGACCAGATTCGAGAATCAGCACTGCGTTTCACCGCCAGTTCTGGTGGAAAGGGGCATCTCTGCTTGATGGGCCGACATCTTGACCTCTCCGGAAGTACACAGTTCGCATTATGTACACTTCTTCAAGTCATTCAGCAACTCCAGTAGGTATCTGTGTGACGGACTGAGATAGCGGGGACACCCCATGGGGTATCATCGGGTAGCGCCGCAGCAGATCATTCCTAAAGCGTCTGCATCGACGGATTCCAGTTTCCGGCGCCTACCACTCTGGAGTACTCCGTACGTCATCATCTCTCCGGATAACTCTTGCTCTTCATGGACCATTGACCGTTTCAGCAAAAGAGGAGATGCGGCCCCGCGATAAGTGACAAGGATGTTTTGCGATAGGTTGAGGTTGCTGCAATGGCCGAATGCATATCGGCGACGGCTGTGCGTTTAGCCCTGCTATCAGTGCCTACTCTGTTTCCTCCGCTTAATGTTCGGCAAGAAAGCGTCTTCCCGATGACAAAAGGCCAATACAAATTGCGGGAACCCCGGCTTGTCCCGCGTTGACAGCTTGCGAATTTGACCTTGGGGCTATATGGAGAATATCGGACGAGTACAATACCAACCGCCTAGGATTATTGTACGCAAAGCGGACAAAAGACGCTGATATACCAAAGCTGGTTATCCGCAAAGCACCTACGCAGGTGCATCATTTGTACTACCTATGTGCCGAAATCAAACAGTATATGCCATCATACTTCGTTAAGTCCCACATTTCCACAACATCACACCGTACAAAGATCCAAGGACCCCTAATCATGACCCGTAATCTCAATCGCCGTCCACCTAAAGCTCACGGAGTGCCCAACATCAGTGAAAACCCCCAGACTGAACCCCTCCCTATCCACAACCGGCCCGCCATTGCTAAGAAAGTATATCCAGAAGTTCCTGAACCCAGTGCGCGGGTCCGCGCCGAGATCCGGTGTGATCTGGACATGCGGCACTCGGTTGAAACGCCGCTCAAAGGAGAACCGCGTGGGTCGGCCGTCCGAGTACCGGGTGATGTGCGCAATGCCACCCTCAGCTTGACCGATGGCGCCGTGGGTGTAGTGATGGTCTGGTTGGGTTAGCGACGTGGAGATGAGGGCTTGGAGGGACGTACCGTGGCAGTCGGACATGGTGGTATTTTTGGGCCCGGGGAATTGTTGTCAGATTTCGGTAAGCAAGACTTGCTGTCTCTGAAGACGAGGAAGAACGGTGTCCTGACATCGAGAAGATGCTGATATTTATGCCCAAGATTCTGAGAGAGGACCGAGTCTCGCCGTTGATCCTTGCAACAGACTCGACCCCAGCTGACGACCGACGCCAGAGTTGGTGGCTGGCTGGAAGCAGCGACATCCAGGGTATTTCCAGCTGCACCGTGCAAATCTCATCCCTCCATCTCGAGGATGACCCTATCCAAGTCCGAACCAAGACTGCAATATCCAATGGTTCATCGGCGCCGGTGACACAGCGTCTCATTGACTGTCAGCTTTCGTTGAGGTCGGTGCGGGGATGTAAGCACTTGCGAGTTTACGAAATCAGCAGTTCATCTTAAGTCGCGATGGAGGAGTACATTGCGATCTGGCCTGCATGCTGTGGCTGGCTGGCTCAGCCAAGCCACTCGTTCGTCAGCTATACTCGACCGTGGTTCAATGCAGATGCACATCCTTTGTTTTCTTGAGCTGGGCTGTACGATCGTACAGAAAACGGATGAACAAGAAGCGATCTAGGAGTTTACGCGGCTGGCTGATTTTGCCACTTGAATGAACAGACCGTCAGACTAAGTAGGCTAAGGATGGACTTTCATTACGGATAAAGGTCCTAACGAGAGCGGCTATGGGATATCAAGAAGGTTTCACGATCGTTTTGGACGGAGGCAGTGGATGCAAGTTCAACAACCCTTGACAACGAAACGTACTTACTACGATAACATGCATCGTCGCCAGCGTGGTGGACCGACCCAAAGAAATAAGCCCTGTGAACAACGCCTCAAGCCCTGGTTGCAACTCGACAAAGAATAATACCGCCTATCCATGCTTCCCACCACACTTCCCAGTCTACGTCAATCCCGGCCTGGTAAACACATTGTACGCCGGACCCTCTGGCTGAATATCAACTTTAATCAAGAACTCCAACGGCATCTCGACCAAGGTCCCCTGGATCGCCGAGAGCTCTTCCTTGATCTCAACCGTCGCCTGCTCACCGGTGGAAAAGTTGGCCTTGCAAACATGCCCGGGGTCAGCCCTCAAGGTTGCTGCTTCATAGTCTTCCCAGTCCTTTATACTATTATCCGGAATTGTGTCAAAAACCTTTCGAAATGCCACTGTGTTCCGCCGCGCAATCCGGTCCCAGTACTCGAGAAACCTATCGCTTAGCGGATCCTTCACCAGAAGATCTTCCGGAGTGTCATAGTCATACACCGAGGGCTCAGGCACGTCCATGCAGTGATCGTACGGATTGCGCATGTCTTGCAGCGGCAAAAGACCCAGGTGCTTCCGAAAGAGGTATCGGCGGAGCGTGGCAGCGAACCTGCTAACCAAGAACTCCTCCTTTTGTATAGTTGAGATTAGGGGATCTACATCCTCGATGACGACCGCGATCTCAGAGTCTCGGCTTCCCTTGAATGACCGGTCATTCAGATTCGCAGAGCCACAGAGAACCACCCTGTCGTCTGCGATCAACAGCTTGCTGTGAACATATACCTCCTCCTGAACGAAGCCGTCCACTTCCGCCGAAGCAGCATTATATGCCCAAGGTGCGACCCTGATATCTGGACCGTCAATCATGCAACAGGAACTGACGGTATCCCAGTTGCGGTCGGGCGTACATGCGACTTCCGAAGGTGCTGGAGCTGGGGTTATGGTATCTAGAACCTTTGGCGCTTCAGCCTCACTATTGATGTGAAGTCCGTGGGGGTTGAGGCATTCCTCAGCCATGCACGGGGGCTTGAGGCGGTCGTAGCTCCTCAAGTTGTAGAAGCGGATGTACTCGTCGGGATTGACACCGGCTTCCTTCAGTCTGTCAAAGACGCTGGACCCACCGCGGTTGATGGAATTGAACTGCAGCTTCATGAGGGCCCGTGGTATTTCCCCTCTGAAAAACGCGTGAAGGTCGCCCGGAAAAGCAGGCAATGCAGGCAAGACCACAATGACCTTGTATCGCTTCCTCTCGCGTGCAGCCCGCAGAATGCGCTCCACAAAGGCTTCCCCAACCTTGTTCCAAACAGTCTGGTCCTCGCCTCCGGCGCAGGTGATGAAGAATTGCTGCTCCAGGTAGACAAAGTGCTCGCTTTTGGTGATGATATCGATGTAAGCGTTATAGAGACTGTCTTCCGTGATGGTGCCATTGCTCCACTCGGTCGCGCTTCGCACAATCTGACAGTCCATCATCCCCAAGTCGGCCTTGGGCCATGGCACGAATGGTTTTGGCGGCGGGAGAGGCTGCCTCGATTCTGATGCAAAGTACTTTTGTTGGCGGATGAAATTCCATCGGTCAATAAAGTGCTGACAGAGATCAAAGACCGCAGGCCCGGTCAGGCTGACCGAGATGTCCTCCCAACCCATGCGTGGCGTAACCGACCGATCTGCATCGTTCTTCTCCCAGTCATCGAGGTTCGTGTAATCCGAAACCCGGGCGTTATTGTAGTCCTGGCCGGGAAAGATCGTGGGATGAAGCTTGCAAGGATGAGAGTCGGCGATTGGATGTTGAACCGTGTCCCATCGTCCAAATGAAAGATCGATGCCACCGATGAATGCCAGCTGTTGGTCGACAATGACCAACTTCTCGTGATGAGCCCAGGCCAACTCCGGGTAACCCTCATGCGCAAAGAAATTCTGGAGCGTCCTGTCGTGCATTCTTCGCATCTTAGCATCCCCCTGCACGGCATATTCTTGTATAATCGGATGCGACGGAGTGACACCAGCCATGGGGTTGTGATCGGGATAGCGAAGGACGTTGATGTTCGGGTGGAGGGCGTGCAATGCTCGCTTCGTATGTTCCGAGTTCACTATCACATCTGTAAGACGCCGCGATAGCTCAACGATCAGGGAGCGTACAACACATGGCCATAGAGATTTCCTTGAATAGTATCACATTGACCTTGACGCCGCGGAGGGCCGCCGCTTTCAACATTCGGTCGAGCCGATACTCTTCGTTTTCCGCAGGAGGTCGTCGGAGGTAGACTTCTGGCGATACCCACCCTGAACGGTCAGCCAAAGCTATGACGCTGCGGAGACGGGAAAGCACGTACATCCCATAATCCAGATCGATTCCGTGGCGTTTTGCAGTGCTTCGGAGACGGCCCAGAAGTAGGCGCATCCAGCGACGTGCCATCGAACATTGTTGCCTCCGCGTACGCCCGCGAAACTCCCGTACCGATTATTGGGCACATCACGCAACTCCAGCATGTATTGCGAGGAAGACGCCATGTCGCAGAGCTCGCGCGAATTGAAAAGGTGGCATGGTGAAGATATGACGTTTGGGATGGCTGTGTCAACAGTGTGCAGTGCTGTCTGAAAAGAGAAAGAGCCACCGAGCACCTGCACCTGAGGAATGAGGCAAGTACGCAGCAAAATACGCAAAAGGGACAGCCAAGTCCTTCCGACTCTACTACGAATGTATTATTGTGCCTTAAACATTCGTTTTGACGCGGATGAAGAGCAGTGGTACTGAGCGTGAAAGCGGCTCTTTTTTCGAGAGCCTTCGAGCGATTAGGTGTCGATCAGGAAATCAATGCAGTGAAGATCGGAGCCCGGGAACCATGACGGCATAATTCAGCAGCGAGGAGATGAATAATATAAGAGATGGCACAGGATGCTCTACACAAAACACGGATCACGCACGATCTGAATCGTCACGGAGCAGACCCGCAGGCCTCCCATGGTTCGCTTGATGAGCCCCGAGCCGCTCAAAATTGGGCTGCAACGCCGATACGGAATACCTCCGTTCTAAGGACAATGGACCATTATTTGTCAAATTGCATCGGAGCACTTCATCAAGCGTATCTAAACTTTGCCAGCCAGCGATTTTCATGAAGGCGAACCAGTCTTGTGATGCGGACAACAACCCCGAGGATCGACAGGCCTTGCAGGGCCAGAGCCCAACTCACGAATCATGCACTTTTACGAGATACGGCCCATTCGGAAACCCGTTTCAGAATGCAATTTGAGTTTTGTCGGATCGGACGCCACTTTCCCTGCAGAACGGTTGTTGCGATCAGATCCGCCGTTGGCCCAAACATGCCCATTGTTTCGTCCCAACAACACAACCCTGAGCTGCTCCTTGGCCAGCAAAGGACCGCAAAGCCAAGCAACACATGGCATGCATGGATCACGGGGCTTATGGCGAACCCTTTTGTGTCGGAGGCTCGGAGATCTCCATTAAATAGAGTTGGGTAGCAGAGACTCCACCTGCCCTGGCCAGACCTCATGGCGACGATCCGCTCCTTTTTGCCGGGACTGGAGCTGTTCTTTAAAGGGATCAACGCCCGTGCTGGGATGAGTGCCGATTTAAAGAGGTGCAAGGCCCGTCCAGCTCTACCCCGGATGCGCTCCATGCGGCAACCATGGGTCTCCTTGACAACCTGCCGCCCCTCGAAGCCATCCCAGAATGCGCCGTATGTCACCTGCTCTCTCTTCGCTATGGTGCTAACTGCAGCAGTTAACATGCATTACTGAGGCCACATCCAAGGCATCATGTGGGCTGACCGACATCGATTGTTTCTGTCATGACCAGACACTGGCCAAGGCGATGGAGTCCTGTGTCCTCCAGGCCTGCTCTGTCACGGAGATATTTGGTATTTAGACCTATTAGCATCCATCCTGTCTTTTACAACGACTGACCTAGCAAAGCTGCGAAGAGGTTCTCCGAATCGGTCTGTGGTGTCCCTCCAAAAAGCCCGACAGAGGCGCTCTTCATAGTGAGCGTCACCTTTCTGGTGCTCATGATCATCTGCGCCGTGATGAGGACTGCCGCTCGGGTTCTCAATCGCAATTACGGCATGGATGACCTTGCCATCACTCTCAGCCTTGTACGCCACTTCATTCCGTCAATTGGGGCACATGCTCATTCATACAGGGCCTTGCCATTGCCATTGCTGCTCTTGTTTTTCGCGGTAAGCAACTCTTTCTTCCTTCTGCCAGATCTGTACTTATATTATATAGCCCAAAGTTTCGGTGTCGGCAAAGACATATGGAATATTCCGCCACCTGACATAAATCATGTCCTCTATGTGAGTCTTCCTTGCCATCCTTGCTGATTAGAAACTGACTAGTGATCAAACAGCTCTTTGTAGTAACGACTAGCCTATACCCGCCAGTCATGTCGCTGATCAAGATCTCGATGCTACTCCTCTACCTACGAATCTTCCCGCATCAGAAACTGCGCATCGCGACATTTATTATGATAGCCGTCGTCAGCATGTGGGGCATCGCATATACTATCGCTATCATATTCAACTGTACTCCTCGCAGCTACGGATGGTTGAAGTGGGATGGTGAGCATCAAGGAAAATGTCTGAATCAGTCGGCCATGCAAATCTCCCACGCCATTCTCAACATTGTTTTTGACGTGATTGTCATCTGCCTGCCGCTGCCAGTTTTGTTGAAGCTGAACATGTCGAAAACAAAGAAGACAGGCGTTTGCTTGATGTTCCTCACTGGGCTTGTGTGAGTATTCTTGTTTCCTCCTTACGGTCTCTGCTAATCGTAACAGCGTAACTGCCCTGAGTATCATCCGGTTAACGACGACATTCAACTTCCTGAAGTCAATGAATCCAACCAGTAAGCGATCATTGCATCATTCAAATTGCAGCTCTGACACTCGTTGCCACTCTAGGAGACTTCGTCCCCGTCTGCGTCTGGAGTGTCCTCGAAATCGACCTCGGCATCATCTGCGCCTGCTTCCCAGGAATGCGAGCTCTGCTGAAGATTTTCGTACCCGGCTGTGACACCGATAACGATTCCATTGATTACGACTACGAGTACAACACAACCCAGGATGCGACAGGCAGTAGCTCAAGGAAGCGGCACGATAAGTCGTTCAACCTGAGCGTCGACAGTAGCGGACGGGTCCGGCCGAGTACAAGAAGAGAAAGGAACTCATTCGTGCCCTTGCCTGACCTACCTCCGTCGCGGAATGGGCTTGTTGTTCAGATGCCGGAGCAGTACATGGTTGGAGGACGACAGAGGTCGTAGTCGGAGGTTGGAGTCATGCTGGTCATGGCGTCTATCAAATGTTGCTTGTTAGCAACTGGGATAATGCATTACGGCCATCTATAACGCTGCGAGGGCTGGATCTCTGTATTTTAGCGATACTATATAATCATACGACTTTACTATGTATATTCATCCCCCGGCTCAACGGGGTATCTACAGTACCGAATCACTTGCGCCAAAATTTATCTACCTCCAGCTCCGGGATCACTATCTTTACCCCTAAATGAGGTGCCACTCAAACCAGCTCACGATGCTAAGCCATTCTGTATTTCGACGAATCGCCTTAAGTAGTTTTTCAGGAGAATCAGGGAAGTAAAAGGGACCTCTATACAAAACATTGCCTTCAACCGTCACCCCCTGCCACAAATTGTCTCGGCACACCAGGACAAGGAATATTCCAATCTCCACTAAATAAGGACCATCAGGGCCAGAATGGAATGGCTGCCCTGACCAGATTCCAAAGAGACGATTGAAAACTCACAAATCATAGGTAAAAATGCCGATAATATCTAGCATCAGATGTCTGGACGGGTTCCAAAACCCGGAGAATGAGGGTCTACGGATGCACCCGTGAAAAGCTATACTGACTACGGCGAATTCAGAGGTCCATCTGCTGTGGCAAGTTCCGCATCGTTTACAGACTGCGGGCGGGCTTGACATCTGCAGTTAATTGCATCTACTGTACTGATTCAAAGAACATCCGCGAGCCCTTCGATAGTCACCACAGGACTCAAAAATTAGTCTTGAGTCAAGGACTCCCCTATCTTGAGAGGTCTCCACCAGCAACACGGGGTACGTGATCATGGTCAACAGGGCTGGCCGGTGAAGTGAGATCAAGAGGAATAAGAAGCACGAGTCTTCCATTTGTACGAGGACTTGAACCGCTAGGGCCCCGGACCCGATAGAGGCCTGTTGATGCGAGATATCAGGTGTAGGTGAAGGTGCTTTGAAACCGTGCTAAATACAAGGAAGGTCTCTGTTGTTGAATTGGTAGAGGAATTTATCGTTGTCCTTCAGAGAATGGCTGGAATTTCTAACTGTTTTCTGTTACTGATAGGAGGCTGTATTCTCCTTCCCTTCCACCCGACTTCTCCTCTGCTCCTCAATCATCATACTCGGCCATGGTCAAATCGAGGCACCCAGCTGAACCGTTGTCGCTTTTAGATTTGTTTGCATCGGCGACGCCGAGAAGGTTTATACATCTCGAGATTGAACCATGGTCCGAAAGCCAGACATCCCAACCGGCAAAAGCAACGCCGACTCCCGAATGCAAAGCCACAAGTCCAGACTCGGCTTGCCGAGAGACGTTAACCCTTGCTACGGCCGCCTACGGGTTAATCCGCCCTGGCCGACTCGTGTATCCTCAATTGGTCCCTAACATTGCTGGAGGCGGGTATCCACAAGCTATACCGTAGGAAAGCGATGACGCATATCCTATAACTAGACACGAGAATGATGAAATGCGCTCAGAAGTATCTCCAGGCTATAATGAACCTGATGGGGCATGTCCACGTAATCCCCGAGGCTTGTGAACGAGTATCCGATGTCAGCGGCGGCTCAAGCGTACAGCACGTCCACCCAGCCACAGAGGTCCCCATCGGTGACCCCGACTGCTACCGCACGCTTGGGCGAGGCGTTCTAGAACAAGGGAACGCACCCTGGTTCCTGGCCTTATCTTATCCACTTAATTCTCGGCCATGGATCAGACTGCAACCTCAGGTCCGGGTTTGCGGGTCTGGATTGCAAAGTACTAGACCATGTTGATGTGGGCATTCACATGATAAGGATTAATATCAGGATGACGCAAGGATAACTCCAGCAGGCTGTTTTGGAGAATGCCCGCCGAGTACCATACGATAAGGAACAAACTTCCAGGCCTAATTGATGTTTTATGCCTCGAAGCGCACTTTTCCCTCTAAATTGGGACTTTTACTCAACATTATCTTGACTGAGGGACATGGTTAGATGCAGCAAGCGGAGACCGGTTGCTGCTGGGGCTAGAAGAGGGCATAATGGTCATAGCTTAGGGCTCAGAATCGTCTAGGCATTGCAGTACAATAACAAGAACATCAACAACATAGCATTATGA
Source organism: Aspergillus multicolor (assembly GCF_047715735.1). Taxonomy (NCBI): domain Eukaryota; kingdom Fungi; phylum Ascomycota; class Eurotiomycetes; order Eurotiales; family Aspergillaceae; genus Aspergillus; species Aspergillus multicolor. Next base: position 281,469 of record NW_027395983.1, on the reverse strand, counting down.
GCCGGAAATGGGCGCTATTTTGTGCTAGAAACATCATAAATGAGCTTCACTCCTCTTCATAAAGCTCCAACCCGGGAATCCTTCCATTCCGAAACAAATCCACAAAAATCTGATGGTCCCCCCTCGCCCTAGCCCCATAAGCATGCGCAAAGTCCACCAGCGCCTCCGCAAAGGCCTCCTTACCCCCCGCAGCATCAATAGCCTGATTAATAGCCTGCTCCGGCGAAAACGGCACGAGCGCAGAATGCAGCTTATCGTCGTCCCCAGCCGCATGCATCATCGCCGTCGCACGGCCCAAATCCGCCACGACCTCCGCCATCTCGCTGATATCGTTGATCTCGGACCAGTCGAGGTCAACAGCATACGGCGAGACCTCCGCAACGAGTTGACCCACGCCATCAATCTCCGTCCAGCCAAGCCAGGGGTCCGCGCAGGCTTGCAGAGCCCGCTGGGAGACGACGGTACGATGGCCTTCGTGGAGGAAGTAGCTCGCGGCTGAGACATTCGTGACGTGTCTCGACACAGCCGCGGGGATCGACTGCTTCATGTAGATGATGACGTCGTTCTCAACGGCCTCGCTCTTGCCCTCGAGGAGGATATTAAACGACGGCAGTCCCGCGGAGCCGATTCCCACGCCGCGACGGCCAACGACGTCTTTGACGCGGTAGGCGCTCGATCCGGCACTAGACTGAGGCTGGGGGAGGGTGGTGAGGTAGTTGTCAAACGCAGCGATGACCTTCTCGCGGGCGGTGTCGTCGAGCTCTATCGCGCCGCCGCCGAGCGTGAAGCGGCGCTCGAAGTTGTGGATCTCGGTCTGCGAGTCGAGGAGCGAGACGCGCGTTTGCATGCGCGCGTTATGCAGGGCGTCGAGGAGCGGTCCCTTCGCCGTATCAAGCGTAATACGCGGGATATCGTGTGTTTCGGTGGTGGCTAGGGCACGGATGCGCTCATGGTACGCCGCGGCGTATGTCTTGACCAGACGGGTAATCTGCCTATCGCTCAGGGCCTTCGCGTACCCAAGAAGTGCAATCGACGCCGCAAAGCGCTTGACGTCCCAGGTGAAGGGGCCGACGTAGGCCTCGTCGAAGTCGTTGACGTTGAAGATGAGGCGGCCGTGCGAGTCCATGTAGGTGCCGAAGTTCTCGGCGTGCAGGTCGCCGTGGATCCAGATGTTGCTGGACTGGTCGTTTAGGAAGGGGTCGGCTTGGATCTGGGCTTGGGCCTCGAGGTCGTGGTAGAAGAGGGAGGCTGTGCCGCGGTAGAAGGCGAAGGCTGAGGCGGCCATCTTGCGGAATTTGGTCTGGAAGGCGGCCGGGTCGGCGGCGAGGAGGGCGCCGAAGGCTGTGGAGAAGACGGCGAGGATCTCGTCGCCGCGGTGCGAGGGGGTGGTGGTATCGATGGCCATGGCTATAGGATTCTGTTGATATTGGATAGGGTTACCTAGGTATGAGATTTGGTGACTGATTGACAGACTTGCTGCTCTTACCAGGTGTAAGAGAGATTTATATCAATTCTCCCATCATCAGCAAGGTATCCAAGCCCAGCTCCCCTCACTGTGGCAGTGCAAGGGTCCTGCTGGCTGATATTAATCTATTGTTCTTGGCCGGAGCCCTAAGCGTCTTGTCGTGGGTTCAGCTTCGTGTCAAGCGCCGCAGTCCAAGCCTTGGTCCGCTCCACAACCTATCGGCCAAGAGCTGACTCTTAGTCAACGGCTTTGCTGGCCACCGGAGGATCGCATGCTGCATTTGTTTGTTGTAATTGACCCTCGGACCGTCCGGCGAGCCCCAACGTTGACTGTGGCTGGCTGGTGGCCAGGTCATCTGGGCAGTCTGCGACTGCAGTGAAGATGTAGATTCTACCAAACAGCTGCATATCAGACCAGACAAGTTGAATGTTCTGTTGAAAGAAGACGGGCTGAAGCAGATGATGCTCGGTGAGGAGCAAATGTCGGCACGGACAAGCTCAGGCAGCCCCGCCCTTGGGAGAAGCCTGCAGTTCGTTTGTTGGACTGGACGCGAATACACTTAATACCATGTCATATGGTTCTATGCATGATCGGCCCAATCATGCAATGCGCTTCAAAAGTCACCCTGCCTTCGTGACATATCATAAGTCTAGAGTAAACTACCTATAGTACGAAAGACATCCTGGCGCTTTTGAAGTCACGAATGCCCTGCCTATCTAGGCTTGCAATATAGATAACTCGTCTCATCCATCCTGCATTCGAGACTGGACGGTTGGCTACTGAGTCTCTCCGCACGGAAGCCCGCGAGTGCCCTTGTCCGGCAAACCGCTATACGAGGGGATACAGCGAAAACCGTTTGGTCTGAATAATTGGAAAAGAAAGATGCGGGAACTCCAGGACTCACTACTCTTATATTTTCAAGACACGGTCTAGAAAAGTGTGGTACCTAATTTTGGTGTAGTAATATCAAGTGTTGAAACGAAAGCAAGAGCAAAAAACAAACGGCACTCAAAGAAAATCTAAGAAACAACGAGGTCATGCCTTGATGCAGAGCTCGCGATGAGTCTGCAGGAAGCAAGTATTCCGGTCCTTCGCAGTAGGGAGCATCTCAATCTCTTTGCGGCTCCGACTCAGCTCTGAGTCCCGCGCATACCCATACTTGGCTGTCCGGATTACCTTGGTATCAGACCCATCGATCAAGGCAAGGACTTCGTCTGCAGCATCAACAACGTTCGAAATCTTCCCTGGGAAGATGTACACCACTCCGTCGGCTTCAAAGACAACAGAGCTCCGGAACTCGGTATCCGTTACCATCTTCGGTAGTACGGAGCCCTTCCACCCCGTGTATTGGAAACGCTTGGTGAAGCCCGGCCAGAAGCGCTCCATCTGCTCCTCGAGCTTTGGTCTGACCTGACCTTCCATGAAGTCAGGCGCAAGGCCGGAAAGGCAGGCTCCGGCTTCGGCCGGGGTATCGTAAGAGCCAAGAATCGTGTATGCACCGTGGGTGAGGACGTAGTCTCCAACCTTTTTCGGGTCACTGATACAAGGCATAAGGCAGGGGAACCAGCCATCCATGACAATGAAAGAGATGGGCGATGAGCCCGGGGTGCTGTCAATGTAGCTCAGAGCCGTGCAGGCCTGATACTGGATGTTAAGCTTGATCGGGAGGTTCGAGAGGAGGCCGTCAGGGAGGGCAGAGGCGTAACCGGTGGCATTGATGACCTTGTCGAACCAAGCTCCGTCACGGGTGGAAGTCAAAATGTAGTACCGTTCGCCGACTCGACGGATGCCGGTGACCTCGTCGTTAAGGCGGATACTAATACCGGCACTCGATAGTTTCTCTCGAAAGTAGTGCTTCAAATACGGGTTGAGAACAGCACAGGGCTCATAAAGCTTGTAGGCAACCTCAAGCTCACTGCCTGGCCAGCATTGATCGATATCAACGGGCAAGCACTCCTTCGACTCGCGGCAGACGTCCCCAAAGGTCTCAGCGTCGACCTTGGACTCCCGCCCCATCGAGTCTTTTCCGGCAAATGCGTAGATGGCAGGCTCGACCGGGACCACAATCTCCGGGTACTTCTGGCAGAAGCTCTCAAAGGTTCTTCGGCAGCTGTCCCTGGTTCCAGAAGATCGAGGGTAATGTGGTCCTTTGTGGATTCGAATCCCGAACTGTCCCGACACACCGTTGAAAAGTTCAGAGCCTTTCTCAATTAGAGTGACATGATGCCCGGCTTTGGCAAGCTCTAGGGCCGTATGGCATCCGCTCCAACCACCACCGATGATTGCGATTGATTTCATTGTGAAGAGGAAGGGAATGGCAATAGACAGAAAAATGCTCGGGCTATTGTTGTTACTCCAGAAGAGGTTCGAGGGGACGTCGTCTCGCTTTATATCGGTGACTAGCATTTCCTATCGGTGCATTTCGAGCTTGGGGATCTTGCATCTGACACTGTTGGGGTGCCGACGTCAGAATCGCCTCTCATCCCGGCACGAAAATAGCCTCATCTTCAGAGTTTACCCCAGAGGGGGGGGGCAGTTGTGATGTCAGGCCTCCTGAAAACGTCAAACGTCCGACTGGGTCAATCATCGGAGACAGCTGCTGTGGCTCGAGCTTTTCTTTGTTGAGGACACAGCAATATCGAGGTCCCAACTTTTCGCCATCGTCACAGGCAATGTTGTGATATGGCTCCACTGCTGGTCTAGAATCAACATTAGAGAGCCACGAAGGGTAGAGAATTGTCTCGAAGCCCACATCGATTGGCTCTGAACGAGATTTTCGGTGTACCATACCTGGTGATCGGGTCTTCCCTTTCCAAAATCTATCGGGGTCTCCGTTATGGGCTTCCATTTATAGAAACCTTCGCTTGGGAAGGTTTACTTACTTGCACAGGCACATGTTGACCATGCCCTGACCGCAGCTCTCAAACTCTTCGCCAGTTGCAGAGCCCTAAACGGACTTCTTACTGCGATACAGAGCAGCAAAGCGACGGGTGCACTGTTGTAGACCTTCGATATTTCAGTCTCGCAATTGAAGCTCATGTGGAAACGGCAGAGCTATTGATAGGTATACAATGCCCCTGACAGCCGTGATCAGGCCCACAAGAGACCCACGAGGTCCCAAAGCCCTGGGGCAGACGTGAGTTAACTTCACATGAACATGGTGGTCAGTCTGACCTCATACCCATATACTGAACTTTGGAACAAAGTTAAGCTCTCACTGATAAGAAGATAATAAGAATCGGGAAGAAGAGGCTGACGCGTCTTGATTTGACTCATCGAATGGCATCCCTAGGGTGTGCAATCGCCCGATCTGATAGCTGGTTGATGGTTGACATCCCCACAGCGAGCGTTGAGGGATTGCGCAACGTTCGCCGACATTCTATGGAGCCTACAGTGGCTAGGGTATCGGAATCACGATCCGCTGGCCATTGGCATACCGAATCGGCGCCGACTCGTCTTGAACCAGAGTACTTTGAGGGTTAAACTCCTCTACGCGAACCTTGAGGGCGACCGGACCTATCGGAGGCTGCCCAGAAGTGTCACAGCGTTGAGAAGCCCTAACCATCCGGCATTTCCTACATGCCCGGTGCCCAAGGCCGGCGGAAGAAGCGGTCTACGGCGGATGGGCACGCCGATGCCGATTAAGAGCCAGGTGGAAACCCTATTGAGGATTCAACGGTCAACGCACAGCATGTACGACATATGCTAAGCAAGCGTCGGATCATATTTCCCTCAGCTTGTACGGCCACCGGAGGCTCCTTAATCTAGCGGACCCGAGTATGCGACGTTTATGTATCTCATTGTGACCTTCAGCCGCGGCTGCGTGTGCGGCGAACGTGTCTTTACGCCCCGAACAAGCCTTTTTCGACGATGACATGCATGTTTATGACGCGACGCCAAGTGCATTTGTGCTTACAAGCCATCGGGCCTGGCCTAATCTGGATGGCCCTATCTACAGGTTCGAACGAGCTCTCCACTTGATATACGGATGGTTAGGGCCCGACGGCACCAAATGGTCTACATCGGCCGTATTAACCAAACCAGGGTATACCTGCGAGAGATTCTTGATGCCGATGAGCTTCATCACGGCCTCCATCTCAGCCTTGAGTACTACGAACGTCAGCGAAGCCCAACACAAACTGCCTCAGCGGGCAAACCTACACTGAATCAGATGCTCTGCGCCCTCCGTCCCATAATTCAGGGAGTACAAGAAACTCCGTCCCATCCCTACAGCCTTTGCCCCCAGACAAAGCGCCTTGATGATATCAGCGCCTCGCCGAAACCCGCCGTCGATGTAGATTTCCATCTTGTCAAATATCTCAGGGCAGTTCTTGTGCAACTCCAGTAGCACCAGAATCGTCGGCGGCGAGTAATCGAGGTTCCGGCCGCCATGATTACTGATCAGGATACCGTCGACGTTGTATCTCATGGCGAGCTTCGCGTCTTCGGCAGAAGTGACGCCCTTGAGGATGATGGGGAGCTTGGTGACGCTGCGGATCCATGCGATGTCGTTCCACGTCATGCCCTGGTCGATGAAGCTGCCCATGAGTCTTGTGAGGCCAGCGCCTGCTTTCATCATTTTACCTGTGATTGGGTCACGCAGGAGCTCGTCGGACTTGAGTCGTTCGTCGGACTCGCGCTTTCCTCGTCCGGCTGAGTCGACGGTTAAGAAGATGGCTCTGCAGCCGAGTGATTCTGCTTTGAGGAGCAGTTCCTTTGACTTTTCCTTTTGCTTGTTCAGGTAGAGCTGGAAGAGAAAGGGGTAGCCGGGGGCTTGCTCAACGATATCACCCAGCGGGTGTCCAGAGTTGGTGCTGACCTGGTGAGTTATTAGCAGGATGCTGAATATCAGAAGCATAAGGCATGGTACAATTTCGATAACCCCCATCGACTTCGACGCCCTAAACAGCGCCTTCTCAGCATCAGGATGTATCAACGACCCAACACCAGCGGGGCAGATGAACAGCGGCATTGCCATCGGTATCCCCAGCATAGATGAAGAAGTATCGACGGTGGTTACATCCTTCATCACCCGTGGCCGGAACCATATCCGCTTGAGCATGGACTCGTTCGCATCTCGTGTCCAGCAGTCCGTGTCGGCTGTGGAGTAAAACGTATACGCCTTCTCCGACGCACTTAGTGCAGCAGCCTTCTCGAAGTCGTAGCTGACAAAGAAGCGGTCAATTCCATTTTCCATGCTGCATTCGGATATTTATCCGAGCACCGAACAGCGAAAACGCACCTGTTGATGAGCGACGCTAGCTCAGGTTTGGGGCCGCGAGGCTTCGCCTTTGGTTGAGCTTTTTGTGCACTTTGCGTCCAGTCCGGCGTGATTGTTGAAGTATCCAGTTTACCTTTGAAGTGCTCGCTGGAAAGGTTTTCCCTCAGGATCGAGGGGGCGTGGATCTCCAAGAACGCGTCCGTCGCGTCCCGACCAGCGTATTTGAGAATAACTGTCAAAACACTCAGCACATGGCAAAGATACCTAAACATGATATGGTACTCACCAGAAGGACCACCCGGATGCTCAGTAACAAAGCCCGTCAAGTCCCAGACCTCGCCCTGGATGACCAGCCAGCAGTCATCGGGGGTAGTGTGGGAAAGCACATCCTGCACGGAGAGGAGGGGCGGATCTGCGCTGTCTTTCTTCATCGTTCAAAGTTGTCAGAAGAGCTATGTATACGAGATCTCATTTTTATATGCGATCGCTAGAACCATCAGCCGGGACTTCTTTGCGGGGTTCGCTCCGCTGGTCTCGGAGCGTGTCCGATGTCGGACTTTGCCAATGCATGGTCGGTTATTGGATAGTTACCTAGCAGTTTTGAGGAGTTCCAGTGAGCTTCTCAAGAACCAGGATTGATCTGCTATGTATAGAGAAACTCAGCAGCCCGATAATGATGGTTAGTACTAGGAAATTGCTTGCACTTTTGCATGGCTATGTATGATGAGATAATTCTGGCACATAATGAACACTAATCAGAACTACCATACATCTACCGTATATATATGGAATAATTATGGCCAATTGAATTCCAGGCCACTCTGAAGTCACAGTCAAAGGAACAACAGCCGCCCAACTTGCAATCGGGAAGGGCCTTGTCCCCTACTCCACCACTCTGTTATTCTTATTCACATTTCTACCGACTGAATACTCCAGATATCTTTTGCCAATTTTATACTAGTTGTGTGAACAAATGGTTTCCTCACTCGCACCATCTGCCAGCATAGGCGACGAGCATATTGAGGGAGCGGAACAGGATCGCAACGAGAAGATTGGAAAGAAGGAAAAAGAAGCAGAGGAGAGCTTAAGCAAGTACAGAACCAAGAGATGGAAAATGGCTTCTACAGCGCGGATGCGAGAAATCGTGCCAGGTCTTTTCCTCGGCAATGTCAAGGCCTCATACAACCAAGGATGCTCCGAGATAATGGTATCAACGCTATCGTCTCATTGACAGATGCGCAGTGGGTATGGTGGAACAGCGCGACAAGGAAAGCAGGGATCCCAGAAGCCCGTCACAAATGGGTTTCGTGCGTAGATTCCTCGACGCAAGACCTCCTTGCTCATATGAGCGACATCTGCGACTTCATTGAGCAGATGGCTTCGTCGGCCTTACGGTCATCCTCTACTTTACCGGACCCTGGCCCTGGACCGGGGGCTATACTCGTCCACTGCGATCTGGGAATTTCACGCTCCCCAACGATCATAATTGCGTATCTGATGCGCAAATACGGCGCCAAGCTCTCGGTAGTGTTGGCATTCATGCAATCCAAGACGAAAGTCAAGCCGAGCGCAAACTTCATGCGGCAGCTCGAAGTCTGGGAGCAGGTGGGATATCAAGTGTGGGAGGATGAAGAGACCGGGAGAACAGTCCCGAAAGCAGTATACCAAGCGTTTCTGGAAACCCGGACTGGTATTCTCAAGAGCAAGGGGCTTACAGGGGATGAGCCTCTTCTTCCGGAGAACCTTTAGTCTGATTCATAAGGAGAGAAGAGATCTCGTTCTTTGCTGTCGGGGCAATGCTTCAAACCGGGGCTCTGGATTCAATAAATGGTAAATGCCTCATGAACACCTTAGCACGATCTTCAAGTTTATCATAAGCAAGCACGTACCGGGCTGCCTGCAGGCGTATAGAATCTGAATGATGGCAGAAGGCCAGACCAGACACCTTCTCTGCTTTTTTTGTCTCTGGACACGCTGCCTTTCTCCCAACGGACAGGCTCGATGAATTCCGAGGTGAATAATGTTGGATATAGGGTAATACTTTGGCACTGTCAACGCTGGTCAATGCCCTCCTCCCCAGCCGCATTAAAGGCATTTGGTCTAATGGCATTTGCTGTTTCCGTTGCTGCTAAACTGCTGTTTGATCCTGTCGAATTTGGTTGGAAGGATGCTCCCCACCCAGACCCCTTTAGGGATCACGATGAGCTGGAGGGATATAGGATGGTATTATAGCATATATATTCGGCTCGCGGTCAAGCGCAGCCTGGACCGGCTTCGCAGTATGGTAATATCGGTAGGTGGGGTACAATTGGGACTTGGATACCAGCAAATGATGCCCGACGTCCCGGCCTGCAGGACAAGACGACAGATAATACCGTACCTTTTCAACGATACGCTGGGAGACCGGGAAACATCATGCTATGGAGGGGCCCTGACTGTTGTCGCAGCGGACAGAGTAAGCATACAACAAAGAGGAGAGAGAAGCACTCGGTCGATTTGGGTTCCAAGTTGTCCGCCATTGCTGTCTGGATATTTCGGCTTGGCAAGTGCCCGGCTTCCCCGGCCAAGGGGCCAGAAGAGAAGCGCAAGGGACGCAAGTATGATGGACTAATTTGTTCTCTCCAAGGGATCTGGATTGTTTGATGAAAGATGAGAGAAGAGCAAGGATAAGGATAAGGATAAGGATAAGGATAAGGATAAGGATAAGGATAAGGATAAGAGATAAAAGATTACTGCCTGACCCTCAAGGCCACCACGTCGGTCCGCTAAGACTTTGAGCTGAGCCGGGAGTTTCCTGTCCTCTCCCTCTGTCTGTGGTTTTACTCGGGCTACACCTTGGGGTTCTTTATCAGCGGCAAACGAACGTCCCAAATAAAAGTCACATTAGAAGATACTCCGCTCCCTTCTTCCGTGTCTCTTCCATGCTTATCTACGGTACAGCATTGCTTCGTTGAAATCTTGAAGGCCGCGCTTTCCCCGTTGTTGTCGCGATAAATCGCTTTCTCAGGACCGGCGATCGAAATCCTCTTGTGAGAGGTAGGTGAGAAGTGCGATGACGAATTAGAGGTGACCGAGCTCGCTGCTCGACGCCGTACTATGGTAATTGGCGTCCGAGGCCCACGGGTATCGCTGTAGCTGTTACAGGCCTTGGGCACTATGGTGAGGCCAACAAAGGATCCCGACGACTGCAATCAGCCCCCCGTTTACTCTATGAGAGACGACCTCGATAAAAGGGACGAATACCGCGAAGCCGAGCGCGGGGAAAGCGCGAGGGGCCAAGGATTTATTGCTATCTCCGCTGGGACCGACAACATCGGATGGTACCTGGGATGGCAACAAGACTTGGAGTGTCACTTGGTAGTGCGCTTGGGCGGACGATGGAGCTGTGCATTCCAAAACACAAGCATGCACGTCTGTAAATTGCTCTAACAACTGGTAGGCCTTCCAAGGAAAGCGACAAGACAACGCATCAAAGGAACCTAGACTACCATCCGGTACTACAGTAAGGAGCGACAGTACAAGGAGACCAAGAAAGTGTACGCAGGCAAGGGCGTGCCTCTCCCGTCAACTACCCTACAGCACCCTCCGATGGGCCGGGTCGGAGTCCTGCATTACAAAGCTGTAAGTTGCCAGCTCGATCTGGTCAGCGGAAACCGAAACGCAGACGGCGCCTCGCTGCGCGCCGAATGTCGTCTGGATGCGCAGCAACATTCGCGGCACGCCTTGAACATAAGCGATGGGCGCCTGGATGTGGCCGCGACCCTGGACGTCCACCAGAATCTCCCCGACAACGCACACGGCTACGATAAGAGCAAAGTTAGCTGGGTCTCTTCTGGGGCATAAGCGGACCAGCCTACCGTGGTGCGACACCTGCTGCGGCTAGTCGTTCATCACACACCCGAACACGGGCAGCGATGTGGCATTTCCCGCAGGAAAGGCGGTCCATATTTCCAAGTGATTCTCGTAGTCCGAGGTATACTCCGTGCCCTATGGTGTAGGGATGCGGCGTTAGCAGGCAGGGAGGTGCAGGGTTGGGAGAGAAGACTTGCCTTGTTCAGCACCCAGAATGTGTTCCCGTCGGCGTCGCCGAACCCGTAACTCAAGAAGGGCACGAGGGTTGGCTGGCGTTGGCCGAGGCGGGCTTGCAAGGCACCGCCAACGGCGACCGCTAGGTGCCTGGACTGGTGTTAGAGAGTCGCTGTGCACACGGGCAAGGATTGGACGGTGGACGGGCGGAGGGCGCCATACGGTTTGTTTGGCACCGTGACCGGATTTTTTCTCAGGTATCGCGAACACATTCTCCAACCGGTGGCGCACATACTGCGAGGCGGCCAGTCCACCTACCACGACGATTCTTTGGATGAGAGTCAGGATTGGAATCCGGATGGAAGTTCAAGCAGCAAAGGTTCCAATGCGGCGCAGGGACTTACGTTGATCACCCGATACTGGCAATGCTGAGCAGCAGCCTCCTTCTGGCCATCGACCAGTGCGACAATCTTTGTCATGAGCGGCTCGTATAGCGTGCGCATATCGGCGTGGGTCAATGTGATGTGTGAGATAGCCGCTGGGTGCATCGCTTCAATTAATGGCGTCTCATGCCTGTTGTCCTGTCAGGGACCGCAAAGACAGCAATTTCCACCACCACTCGCAGCCCAGCCCAGCCCAGCCCAACTATCTTCAAAGTCTCTGCTGTGCTTGGTGTAACTGCAAACGCCCACCACCCTCCAGGTGGCCACGCCCTGCTCAGTCAAGTCCCCATGTCTGCTCTCTGTCGGTCCGCGGTACGGTGACTACCACCACCTCATATGGTAGCCCCAGGGACCAAGCAGCTTGATCTACCCAAGCGACACCACGATGATGCCGAACCGGACCCAAAAGAAAAGAAAACAGCCGTCACACCTTGAGGGCGTTCTGGTGGCTGAGCGAACCTTGGAACTCTTATTGATCTTGGGCGATCGGAGGGCGACAGAACCGGATGCAAAGGTAAAAGACACAAAGACAGCGCAATAAGCAGGGGCAAAAATAACAACCTGCTGCGATGACCCAGAGAGGCGCAGATCGAAAGCAGCCCAGCCCAGCCTCGTCTCCTGTCTCGGTCGGTCTCGGATAAGTACATGCGATCGCCCACGGCGGCCTTTCGCTTCCTAATACCTAGCGACCACCCACTTTCTCCCTCCCTCACTGCACTCTCCGTGTCTGCTCCTTTGAACAGTCTCAATCCGTTTCCTTCGCTCTCAGCGAATTTCTTTTCCTTCCATCCGACATGGGCCACCCAAAGGGACAGTCGTCCAAGATTGAGAAGGTAAGTGGCCACTCCCCGAGCTTTCACCCACTGCGACCTGCACTAATCAATTAATGCTCGCCCCCTAGTCTTCGCCCAAGGCCAACAAGCAGCAGAAAGCCAAGCGTGAGGCGTTGAAACAAGTCCTCGCGATCGCCCGAACCGAGCTCGAAACTGACCCCCACGGCCGCTACGGCATCCTGAGCTACAGCTACGACGACACCGGCGACAGTCTGGAGGACCAGGTGAAATACCTCAAGGAGCGCGTTCGGGACCTGGAGGTCTACGTGCGGAACAGCATCCGGGCGGCGGACTGGTTGGAGGGCGATTTTCTCGAGTGAGATGTTGTCCTGCCGCATCGCTTCTCCCAGGGTTTCAGGGACATCTTCTACGCCACCTGGAATCTCGCGCAGAACCTCGCCATCGACGATATCGCTGGCTTGTCGAAGAAACAGAAGGACCGGATCGTCGCGTCGCTGGAGGGCTGGCTCGTCCAGGAGGACCTCGACAGCATTCACGCCCGCCTGCAGCCCGCCCAGCAGGACCAGTTTGGCAAGGCCCTCTTCGAGGCATTCCTGAACAAGGCCGTTGTCGACATTCTATTCCGTCACCCCTTCTGGCACCTGGACGAGGCCGTCGACGAAGCCGGCTCCCATGATGACAACGCGTGGGGTGGGGTCTCCCCGCTGGGGGACAAGCTGGAGACACTGCTTTCGAAGTTTGAGAAAGGCAGTGGCATGGAGGCCCTGGGCAGATTGCCGATTCACTTGGCTGACCTGTCCGCAGTCGGAATGGAGTACGCCCAGGTCGGTAGTTTCTTTTGCTCCAGGACCATGCCATAGGTGACTTGCGTACTGACATCTCCACGTCCTTAGGTCTGGCGGTCCATCACCACGCGCGTCGCGAACAGCGTCGAGTTCGGCCAAACGCGCGACTTCGCGCTTGAAAAGGCCATGAAGGCTCGCCGGGACGCCCAATGCAAAGCGCTTGCGGCACACCTCCTGTCCAACGAAGCGCTCGTCGCTCTCCGCTCTCCTCCGCCTCATCGACGATCCGACCCGAAGACTGCGCAGCCTCACCGCGCGCCTGCAGGAGATATCCCAGATGGCCGTTGACATAAACTGCACAGACCCCGCGACCCGGCTTCCACACTCTTGCGAACTTCGGCGCGACCTTCTCCGGCTCCTCGGACACGATGTGGGTCGATGACCTGTGCACCCCAAAGGATGGACATCGCGTGCTTGGCCTGACTCGCCCATTCGTCATCCGGACCGTCAACGCTGAGAAAATCGAGAAGGAGATTGAGCCCGTTGCAGAGGCCGTGGTTTTCATTGAGGACGAGAGTCTGGATGCGGATGCGGAGCCCTCGGGCAAGGCTGGGACAACGGGGCCAGGGCAGCCGGCAAAGGGGCCCAAGGCGTGAGTTTTATTTGGGTCCTTCCTCTCCAGCTCGTTTTAGTTTCCTTCGTCTCGTCCGGTTCGCTTTGTCCAAGTGCGACCGAGCGGCATGGGACCAATCCTGCTGCTCTCTTTGTTCGATGCTCGATCTTTCCTTCCGCAGGACGTCAAAGTCGTTGCTACCTATGGATGCTAGTGTCACTCATCTGCCCTTGATCTACAACCGGCTCCTGCCTATCTCAAGCAACTGTCCCGTCAGTAAGCCCCTCGCCTTTCCCACGGGGTCCGACCCCCAGGCAAACCGGAACATGTCGGTCGGCACCTCTGCATCCGCGACGTAGCGCCGCAGCTCCTCAATCATCTCCGCCCGTCGCTCGTTCGGCTTCTGCGACATCATCATCACGGTTACGGAGTGCTCGTACCGCGTCCTGTTGTAGAGGTCAAGACGCCGCGTAACTTCCGCCCGCGTACCTGTAGCCTCCCCCATAAAAAGCGCCCCCAGTGCCGCGCCATCCTCGATCGACTGCGCACCACCTTGCCCCTGGTCTGCAAGAGTAAGCATCGAGGCGACAGATTAATCTAGGGGATAAACTTACGCGGGAGCGTCGGATGCGCCGCATCGCCCAGCAGCGCCAATCTCCCGCGGACAAAGCTCCGCGGCGGCTGGCGAGACGCCAGGCTCCAGAGTCTCACGTCCTCGCCCAGCCGACAGATCTCCCGCAGCGCAGGGGCAAAGTCCTTGAATGTCTCGAGGAGGCCGTCCAGGTTGCCCGAGTCCAGCCACGACGAGGTCGCGGTCTTCGTCTTCGCCGTAGCGCTGGAGGGGTGGATCCCCGCGACGTTGAGCAAGGTCCCGCGGCGGCAGGGGTACATGACCAGGCGTCTGTCAGCGGCGGCGAAGATGTGCGTTGCGTTCAGGCCGATTTCATTCACCAGCGACGCGGTTAGGGGATTCGAAAGAAGCCTGGCGACCGGCACGAGCCATCTGTATGTGCTCTGCCCCGTGCTTTCTTCCCTTGGCTCTGTTCCGGTGATGGCCTTGACGGTTTTGGACTGCAGGTATATAAGCAGTGCACCAAGGTAATGGCAGGTTGGGTGCGAAACGTACATGCATCCCATCGGCCCCTATGACCAGGTCGCCGGTGTACACCGCGCCGTCTTCGAGCGTGACAACCCCGGCTTCGGCATCCTACCCCCACACAAATCAGCCAGTTTGCGCGAAGAATGAAGACGAACCATCGAGGAAGATCACCCACCACAGACGCAACCCTCGACGCCAACCGTATCTCGACCTTCCGACCATCGACCTCCCGTCCCGCCGCTGCCCGGAGCGCATTGTGCAAGTCGACGCGGTGGCTGAGCAGCCAGGGCTCCTGGATCCCCAACGCCTTCTTGTAGTCCTTCGCCTCCTATATTGGCCTAGCTTAGTCTCGCCACGCCCCCCAGCAAGGCAGCACTAACCATGGTCGTCGAAAGAAAATTCCCCTGCGCATCCCAGACCTTGATCGCCTCGCATTCCACGCCTTGTAAGGCGGCCAGGTCGATTCCCCACGACTGCAGGATGCGCGAGGCATTGGGCGCCACATGGACCGCCGCACCGACTTCGTGCAGAAAGCGCGATTGCTCGAAGACCTGCAGGTCCGCGTTAGAGAAACTTGGTGGATTCGGTGGTCGGGCCCAGGGTCAACCGACCAAGACATCGTGCCCGGCTTGGTTGAGGGCAATGGCCGCCCCCAGCCCGCCGATTCCGGCGCCAACAATGAGAATTTTCAGAGGCATTGCAACTGCGATTGTTCTTCGATGGTGTGGGATGGCTTGGAGGGGAACCGTATCGCCACGATGGCTCTTTTATAGCGTCGTTCTACCCCGCCAGACCCGCAGTGATCAGCATCGAAACTCCGACGCAGTTCCGAGGGCCGAAGATGGGCTGATTCATTTTACTGCTTGGGTTAAGGTCGGACTGTAAGCAAAGGTGGTATGCCCGGAGCATGGCGCAAGTATGGTACTACTAGCACGGGGTTCCATCATACCATACTAAGCAAAGCAGAGAGACCTCTGGAGTATCACATCCGTCGACTCTTGGCCCAAGGACGAAGGAGTTCTCCGAGCTCCGAATTGCATCTACTACCCGGCTTCCCAAAGGCCCGATATCCGATAGTTGGAGACTAGCTCTGTAGCAGGTTGATTGCTGCAAGCATGCTTAAGGTTGTCGGGCTGTCCTCGGACTTGCCTGTTTAGGGTTTGGGTCCGAAGCCTAACACAGCTCAGTCCGATATTCCGGGGTTGGCCGGGGGGTTCCAGGAATTGAATCATCATCACTGCGACTCCTGTAGTTAAATCAACGGCAAGATGGCAATCGAGCTTGATTCGAATGACGGCTGAAGACTCGGTTACGCTGTCTTTCTTCTTGCTAGCACGTGGGCTAGCTACAGGCCTATTGGCTAAAGGGTAGCAATAGCATAATGCTTAGCTGATTTGACACTAAGCCCTAACTCTAGCTAAAGCTACCGACACTTGCATGCTCGGGTACTTCTGCTCAATGTCAGTCCAGTGGCGTGGGTATCTCGGCTGCAACCCCCGCGTCTCAGCTGTATACGAGGGCACTGCAGCTACATGCCAGCCATCATAGGACCAAGGTTGCGCAAGCAGTGCCAATCAAGGGACTTTGTGTATTTCTTTGGCGAGTAGGTTCTCCCGCCTGTCTACCAGTACTCACTGTCTTGTTCGAATGCCGAGGTTGACCTATTCCAGCGGTCGCCTCCCTGGCCCTAATAGGTTTTAAACCGGTGTATACCATATGCGTGCTATGTGGCCATGTATGATTTAAGCTCAAGACCGCAGGACTACCATGAAACCTACCAATTTTTTTTGGGCCAGGCCTGGAGTACCGCTTCTTCCTGCCTCGTTCTGTTCAGCACTCGAGTACTCGGTGCCGGTCTCAGCTAGCCACAGATCTCTCGATGACGACTCAGCCCTGAAAGACTACTGCTATGGCCTGATGCATTTACATTGTGTAACTTCAGCGTGCATGGCAATTGTCTCTCAGGGCAGCATGCCCCAGCGTACACTACGATATCATACCCTGTGGTCTAGGGAACCAGTCCACCGTCGCTTCGAATACCTAAATTCTCGCTGGATATTGCTGTTTGTCACTGCCACTCAATTGTTGGACAAATTTTGGCGTCTCTCGTACATCAACAGAGAACGAATACCTGTCTATATAAGCCTGCTTCGTCCCCGTTTCTGACGACCTTCTGTTAGACATCCAAGCACAACATCAAAACCAGCAGCACAATTAAACAACCATCCGCTTTGCTCAAGCTCAACTCCACCGTATCCACCATGGCTTCCGAACGTCTAGTCGACGGCGTGACCTACTACATCATCACCCTCATCCCCGAGGCCGACAATCGCGCCCTGGAGGTCTACGGCGGCGGCGAACTAGGCAACGTCGGTATCTGGTACGCGATGCTACCCAGTTTACTAAGATCCCTCATGGGAAGCGCATTCTAATGGGAATCTTGCGCGCTAGGAAGAACCTCCAACTCCCCAACCTCCAGTGGACGGCCCACCGCATGGCCGACGGCAGCTGAGCGTTCTCGTACAAGCGCAACCCGAGCGCCTACCTAGCTACCAACGGTAACCTACCCTGCTCAAGTATGGTACTCCCAGACGTTTATCGCTGATTATTGTGTCCGTCCAGGCAAGAACACGCAGCTCCGTATCGCTGTCGTTGACCCCAAGAACGACGCGACCGCGCGCTGGAAGGCCGAAGACCTCGGTGATGGATACCTGTATGTCCACTACATGTTTTCAATGACACAGAGGGCAACAGCTAACCAACTACGGTACAGGTTCAGCAATGTCAAGGAGGCGAATATGGCGCTGGATGTCCAGTACGCGGCGACTGCGGATGGCACCCCTGTTATTTTGTACGAGAGGCATGGGAACGCCAACCAGCGCTGGAGGATCTCGAGGGTTGCGGGAGTTTAGGGCGTTTAAGGCGCAATGCAGCAGAGCCATGAGGAGCTTTGAGGGCTCACGTTATTCTGCTGTGCTGAAAGGGTAGGTCTCGTTGTCCCGGCGCCGGGAATACGTCGGGACATGGACTGTGGTATCTCTCTTTTATCACCACTAAGTACCATATCATAACTGAGTATGACTGAATTCACTATGGTTTACCAGCCAATCTGGTCTTGATCCAAGGCTGGGACTAATAGCCTAGGCAGACCTTTCGCGTAGATGCTTATAGAAGGGATGGCGGTTGCACAGTCTAAGCCAACGTGACTGGCTGCTGCAAGAAAGGCTTCCTCTTGCCGGGCTAGATATGGTATTCTTCGTTGTTAGCCCTCATCCCGGATTACAGGGGCGCAGCTGAGGGATCACGGGCCGCTCACCCCGCAGCTAGCGGACATCTCCACGAGTCATATGGACGTTCATCTGCATGTCAAGCAATATGAACTGGGGTACGGCTTCTCCGATGGGTGGATCAGCCAGCCACAATCTTGCGCACAAACTATATGTGCTGTTCTATAGCGTCGGCTGAGACATGTCCATGTTTTGTGATGCTCAGTGGTTCGCTACTAGAGGAACACCCCTGTATTCCATAATGCAAGGTCCAATCGATCACCGCTCACTCAGCCAGCCACGATCCAAAGCGCCATGCACCTGGGTTTTCGGCTTCACACTTCCTATCCATGATCATGCCAAACGAGACACCCAATGTCTATAAAGGCTGCTCGATCCCCACTGGCATTCCATATCATCTTCGCCAAACATACCCCCATCATCTCTCCCCATTCTCTCGCACATAACCAGATACCAACAAGGATTCCTTCCTGCCGCCATCATGACCCACGAACACCTAGTCAACGGTGCGACTTACTACATTATGACTTTAGTCCGCGGCGCCGACCACCGTGTCTTGAATGTCCACGGTGCAGGAGAAGTCGGTGAAACCGACATCTGGTATACCACCCGCCGATCTACCGACAATTTCCCGGTCCCAAGCTAACAGCCCTGTCTACCTCAGGACAAACACCCACAGCACGACGCAGCAGTGGACCGCGCACAGAATGGCAGATGGCAGCTGGGCCTTCGCGTACAAAAGGAACCCGAGCGCTTACCTAGCTGCGGATGGTATGTCGCCTCCCGATCTGTTTCTCGTCATCACCAGGCCTCCTCTCTCCTATACGCAACCAGCTCTCGACATTAAACCACTGGCTGACTTAGCGGTCAATCTACCTAGGCCAGTTCAAGCCCCTGCGCGTGAAAAACCTCGACCCCAACCACCACGCCTCGGCGCGTTGGAAGGCGGAGGATCTGGGCGATGGGTATTTGTATGTTTTCTTATAGTCCCTTGGGCAAAGATCTTGGTATGTCAACGTGGGTTTCAGTTAACTGACCATAGTCTACTGCAGGTTCTGCAATGTCCACGAGGGCAACATGGCGCTTGATTTGCACGCCTCGGGGACGTGTGATGGGTCCGGCGTGCACCTGTCCACCAGGCATGGGCACCAAAATCAGCGGTGGCGGCTTGCTAGGGTCCAGGGCTGCGAGTGTTAGGGGGTAGGACAGAGGCTTGCAAGTTGCTAGGAGTGTGAGTAGTACCGCATGAGACCATGGCTGTGCTGGGTCTTCTCTATGTTGCCAGTTGGGAGACCGGGTATCATGATATTTCATTCCGAGTCTCTTGATTGAGTTACCAGAGGTTTCTGGCTTGTGCGAGACTACGGTGTACTAATGAATGGTCTTGATGCGTATGGTATTGAGTACAGTTCATTCACTTGCATAGGGCTCGAGTAGCGTCTATGTGCATACGGTACTTTGTTACGTATGGTAGGCATGCTGGCCAAATAAGTATACAAATAACAGAACCATTCCAACTAAAGCAGTAGCAGTCTTTCCATGCATTCCAAGTCTTCCTCTAAATAACTGCTTAAGACAAAGACGCAGGAGCCGGCCACTCCTTGTCGATCCCCTGCCCCTCAAGCCACGGCAAACAGCCCTCATAAAGACTCTTGAAAACCCCCTCCCCAAGCCCCATGAAGTGCCCAAAAAGCTCCTTATCAAAGCGCTCCACAAACGCCAGAAAACACGCAACCAGCAGATCCGCGTACCCGGCCTGCTCCCCCTCAAAGAACGGGCCCTTCTTACCCTCGCACCCCTTCAGCATCCGCACCAACACCGCGCTCTCGGTCTCAGCAAGCTTCCACAGCTCATCGATTTTCTCCTGCTCCGTGGGACGGACTTCACCCAGCGGCTTCCCGAACCATTGAGCCCGCGTCTCGTCGAAGTACTCCTTTCCACGCGGGTCCAGATGGCCCGGCACGCGCGGCACAACCAAACTCCTAAAGACAGGCCACATCAGACCAAGAATCTTCTCGACAGCAAGAACAAGCGCGAAGCTCGCATCACCGGACGGAAAAACCGAGGGCCCGGGGAAATGCTTGTCGAGATGCTGGATGATGGGGAAGGAGTCCATCATTGCGCCGTTGGGGTTTGAGGCCACGCTGGCCTTGTGGATGATTGCCGGGAGGGTGTAGGGAAGGCCCTCTGTGTTTGGTGGTAGACCGAGACCGGTGATGAGCGGCTTTACGTCCGGGTAGGACATCCAGCTTTGTGTGTAGGGGATTTTCTTGAAGTTGAGGACTGCGCGGACTTTGAGGGTGTTGGGGGACCAGGATTTTTGGGGACCAGAGAGGTCGGAGTACAGGTCGAAGAAGTGGACGGGGTCGGTGGCTGTCATTTTGCTTGTTTTTCTTTATCTTTTACCTGGACAGTTGGTGGGCAGTTGGTCTAGAGATGTAGAAAGGCAGCAGGAGGCGTGGTGAAAAACCAAGCTTTTGTAAGGATTCCGGTCCAGGGGCCCCGCCCGGATGAATTAGTAATTTGATAGCCAACGGAAGGGCAGGTTTGTATCCACTATGATATAAATCTCCGCATCTGCGCCATCTAGCGCGCGGGGTTAGGATTGAACTGACCACCACAGCATCACTGTCCCTAAGATTGCAGCATAAGGTGATGGCAGATCAGCTGAGGGCATAGATCGCCCTTTTACCAAGAGCAACAATTTGGGTACTGAAGTCTCATCTTCGCAAAAAAATAACCCACCCCCCAAGAACCGAAAAAGCGCCGTAAACAGGATGAGCGATTCATAGACGGTGCCATATCTACGTATCCATATCGTCTTGATGGATGTGTTGGGGCCATCGAAATTCCAATGATTCCATACTTGTGCCGCCGAAGATTGCGGCCCAAGGCATGCTTGGGGTGTTCTCACGTATATCGCTGCTACGAAGGATACTTGGAAAATCTTTTCTTCGGGAATTATCTGCACTGCCGTAAAAAACTGATAGTTTTTTGCCGTCCAGATGGATGGAGGCTTTGTTACCCCCTTCCCCGAAGTCTCTTATCTGAATAATGGGTCTTTTCTTTATTCATATTAGGCTTACTTATTAGGGCTCTAAATTCCTCTTCCCTAACGTGATCTCAAGGTGGAAACTACTTGAAATGTTCTAGCTATCTATGGAGTGTTATATGTAGAACGTGCGTATATTTAACAGTAACCCTAAACCTGTCAAGAAATGCTGTCTCCAAGTCTGCACACTTGTTGACTATATCCGGGACATTCGAGCCCTAGGTATGGATGGTAGCCTCCTAGTTCAGGAGTTACATGGTAGTATGCCTCTGCATCTACATCGGCCCATCACAAGCGAGCGACAATAATCCAAGAGTTGGGTATCTCAGATGACCTGAACATTCCGGGACTGCATACTAATGTGATAAGCAGGAGCAAGAACAAGTAACTGGACAACCTGACCAAAGCATTGATAATGGTCGCACTAAAAGATCACGACAGAATAGCTAGCTACCTGGGTAGAGCCCAGCCGCCTATTTCCAGCCCAAAACGGTTGGATCCTGATATTGAAGCTCGATCAGCCCGCCATCTCTCAAACAGCTATACGAAGATTGGGTAACATACCATAAAAATCTCCAATCTCTGGATAACATACTTGTTATCACCACTTTCCACCAGCTTAAACTCCGCCGCCGTATACGCAAGAACATGCTCTTCACCCTTATCAAACTTATAAGTGTTGATGACAACCACATCCAGAGGCGAGAACGGCGACGTGTACACGCGGATAGGCTGGTGCTTCAGACCGGGGAACTGAGTCCAGAATTCTTCGCGCTGGGCTCGGATTGCTAGGACACCGTAAACATCATTCTAAAATCAGAGCGTGCGGGGAGGGTGACCAGGTATATACCTTTTCGCCCCGTTAGGGTTGAAACAGGCGTGACAAACTCGCCGTCTTGGTCGAACATGTCGCTCCATTCTTGGGCGGCTTGGGGGCTCTCGCCATCGAGGAGGGTGTAGAAGTTATTGATGACTTGTAGGACTCTGTCTTGAGTGGTATCGCCGGTTTGGTCTGCGAAGGCGCTGGACATTTTAAGTTGGTATCTTAGAGGAACAAGGGGGTACAGAACGTGAGGTATTGGAGTGCAGAAACTAAGATGCGAAGCTACAGATTAACGTAAGGGTGTCAGCGGGGAAGTCCTGGGTATATAAGCTATACCTTGCAGCGCAGACCCCTCCTGCAGGGAAGAGGCGACTGCCACAGTCCCCTTTTCAGGTGCGCCACAATTGATGTCTTTCCTGGGTTGAAGTAACCAGCCAATCAGACCCACGGGGGCGAGGTCTCATCTTTGAGCTGTGAGGGATCTTGCAGGATGCACTGTCACAGTTAGGGTTTCACCCAATGATTTCTTCGGGTAGACATCCCCCACTTGCTCGCAGCTGCATACTGCAGACACACCGCAAGACAGTTCTGAGCAGAGAAAGACCAATAAGGGCGCCACTCCATTGTTCACCAGCCAGCCAACTCACGATTTAGACGACGGCGGGAAACTTAAGGTTGGGCCTAATGCAGACTATCAGCCGGGAAAAGACAGAAGCAGTTGACTCCTAGAACTTTATTGGAGGGATTTTAGGCTGTGGGACCTTGACGATAAAGCGTTTAGCCCTGAGAGAACCTTGAAAGGAGATGTGCTTAGCTGGTTCATTCGAGTCGCCTGTTCAACGGCCTCCCCTTTAATAAAGACCGAAACATCATCCGCATGGTCATAGTCTCCATTTCTACATTTCTAATCTCTAATGGTAACCCAAGTTAGGGCTATTGAAGTCTGCTGCGGTAACCAAATGATGCCACCACCGACGGGGCGAAACAATCGCTGCTTGATTTTTAGGACTAAGCATAAAATCCCCACTGCTGGTAAGACTAGTAATCTCCATGTCTGAGCCACGAGGCTTAGCAGTGCATTTCTGGATGCTCGGAGTGAGGGGGCGTCTATATTGCTTTATCCAGCTGAAAATGAGGGGCAAGCGGGGCTGGCTGAAGCAGCGCATGCCCTGGGTGGCTGGGAGGAAGGGCAGGTGAGGGTGCTCTTCCCAACCCCTCCAGTTCTGTCCTCATAATCCGTCTCAACCCTTTAATCTAGCTATGTACTGTAGTGGTCTTAGCATCGATATCTCCTCGGGTCGGGTCTAAGGGCCCTCTGCTTCTTTCGTCCTCCGATAGAAACAACAACGAAGCAATGGCAGACACCGAGTCCTCCCATCCCAAAAACATTCACACCCCGACAATCCAGCCCACAAAATTCAAAGACTGGGTCGTCGTCGTAACAGGTGCAGCATCAGGCATTGGCAGGGAAACAGCACAGCACTTCGCCACACAAGGTGCCCAAACAATCCTGCTCGACATCAACGGGCCCGGACTAGAGAAAACACAATCATCAATCCGCGAGTCAGGGGGCAAAGCCGCGAATAGGCCATGCGACGTCAGCAATGAAAACGACGTGAACGCAGCGATCGAGTGGACGATTCAAACCTACACCAAAATCGACGTCCTGGTGAATCTCGCCGGGATCTACGGGTTCCAGCCACTGACCGAGTACTCGACTGAGCTATACAACCGACACATCTCCATCAACGTCAATGGGAGCTTCTTCCTCACGCGTGCTGTACTGCCTCATATGCAGAAAGCCGGCTTTGGGCGGATCATTCATACGTCGTCAACCACATACGCGAGTCCCAAGCCCGGACTTTCAGCGTACGTTATGTCAAAAGCAGCTGTCGTCGGTCTTGTACGTTCTGCGGCCGTAGAGGCTGGGCCTGGCGTTACTGTGAACGCAATGATGCCGGGTCTAATTGACACGGACGAGATGCGGAGTAAAGACGGGTACGAGGTTATCCGGGAGAAGATCCTCGAAAGCCGGGCCGTGAAGCGCGACGGGAAACCTATAGACGTTGCGCGTACGATCGCGTTTATCGCGAGTCCTGAGGCGGGGTTTATGAGTGGGCAGGTTGTTGATTGTAGCGGTGGGGAGACGTTTAGTTTCTGAACAATCAACCACCTGGGGAACCAAAAAACTCTGCTCGTGTGACTGAACCCTAAGAATCCCACGACGGAGATAGACATTATTGATTGAGCGGAGAGGTATTATACAACAATGCGAATATCATACAACTTAAGACATTTGAGGCTTCCGTCCTTACACACCATAATTAAACTCCTTCACCTTCTTCGCATAATACAGCGACGCCAGGAGACCCGCAGTCGCAAGACCAAGGGGCACCGGCGCCTTGGCCTTGGTCTTGATAGCCCGGGACGCGCCGGCACCGAGGAGGACAACGCTGTTGGCCAGGGCGAGCTCAGCGCCGTAGTCCTTGTTTTGCTTCAGGAGGTAGCCTGGTCGTGTTAGTTCGCAAGTGGATGAATGTTGATAATGCGGGTAGATGTACCAGAGAAAGCGTAGGAGGCGCCCAGACCGAGACCGGCGATGAGAGAGGGCCTTGAGCGCGTCTTCAGGTAGCCGAAGACACCGCCGGCGGTGACTGGGGAGATTAGCTGCAGCAATGGAAGTAGGGGTTCAAGAAGATGTAAGGCTTACGAAGACCAGAGAGAGTGATAGAGGGATGTTCGGCCATGGTTACTTGAGGGATGAGGTGGGATGGTTTGGAGAGGAAGGTGCAGTGTTTGTTGTGGTGTGGTGGTGTGACAATTGACAGCTTGTCGTCCATTAGTAAGCCGTGACGGGCCGGATATCCCGCTGACATCCCATTGGCCAAACCGCCTGCATCTTAGGCTGCCTTTGTACTAGCGGCATTGCGCTTACTGTGGGACTGATGGTCACATGACTGCCCCTAGGTATAAGGAGGGCTCGGAGTTGGGTTTGGCAGGATGCTACAGTATCATCGCACGGGTGAGGCAAGTGGAGGGTTTTCTCAAGACCAATATGGAGTCAGGAAGCACGGACATGTCATGCCGCTTTTAACTAGGTATGAGCGCAAAGTGCCATTGGCTGACCCGCATTACCATTCAATTGAGAATATATCATCTTTGAACCATGCTATGTAAGATTGTACTATGGGAAGCGATCCATAATCTGGCTACACTACAAATCCACATAATACCTCACAACCTAATCCTTCCCAATACGCCTCTCTACAGTCAGAAGAATCAGAGCTTCCCCTGCCCAGCATTCGACGGAACACTACTCTGGGCAGCAGTATACGCCGACGCAGACGCAATATTCTTGCCAGAGAAGTTAACCAAAAAGCCCGTATCTGCCTGGCTGAACGTCCCCGAGCTCCCAAAGCCATTAACCTGGCAGGTATGACCCAAGTACGTCGAGCAGACGGCATTGGTGTTGGTATTGGGCGAGGTAAACAGCTGGCCGCCGACCGAGCCTTCAAGAACAGTAGGCACATTCTGGAAGACGTTGCCTTCTGCCAGGACATACCCGCCCGCGTCGATCTCGAAGGCGTGGCCGTTGAAATCGTACCAGTAGTTGTTTACCTAGCACTCTGGTCAGCAAAGGGCGGTATGCTATGATATAGATGTATGGGCGGGACGTACCGCATGCAGAAGCGTATTCCCCGCAACCTTCGGAGCTCGGCCGGCCATGTGGTAGATGTAGTTCCCCTTCAGGGTGACCATGTCGTTGGAGCCGGTGAGGTAGATGCCCCAGTAGTGGTAGGTGTTGCAGGAGGCGGAGTAGGAGGTCACGCCGTTGAAGTAGTTATTTGTCACGCTGACTCGGTTGGAGGCGCTGTTTCCGAGGACGAGGTGTTGGCGGCCAATGCGGGCTGTCTAAGGGGTGTATGTTAGTTCTTGTTTGGATATGGGGTGGTGGCGGTGGTGGACTGACTGTGACATGGTCGATCCAGACCATATCCGAATTGTCGATGGTGATTGCGTCGCCGCCCCAGACGTACTTGGGGTTTAGGTCTGTGATTGCGATGTTTCTGGTGGGCTTTAGTATTGGTACCGTATCAGGAAGTGGACGGCATACTGGATAATGATGTTGCTTGCACCGCTGACAATCCGAAGGCCTTTGCCCTTGATCACACCAGCAGAGCCTTCGCCAACCAAGCTCTTGTTGGACTTTACGGTAATACCCAGGACACCAGCATTGTCGCTGTTAAGCTTTCAGTTAGCTGCAGTCGATTATCGTGTCGCGAATCCAAAGCAGGGATGACTGACTATGTAACCGAAGCCGAGGGCGCATCGGGCGCATAGTTCGTACACCAGCCATTCTGGTTAATGGCAAGCTGGCAGGACGAGCCAGTACCCCATGGCGCACAGCCAGTGGCTGTCGTAGTTCCTTCAGTGCCAGTGAAGTCAAATCTATTATGCTAGTTAGCAATAGCCCTCCTTCGATTGGGATAGTCAGGCATACGTCTTGGTCAAGATGATAACCCGAGCAGAACTGTCACCAAGGTACGAAACAAGCTCTGCAGTGGTGCTTGGGTAGACCGGGGTTGCGCTTCCACCACCAGTGACACCTTTAGCAAAGCCCTCTGCGGAACCGGTAACCCCAGCGGCAGTGGTGCCGGTGACGGCCGCAGCCAGCAAAGACAGAATAGATGCGCGAAGCCTCATCTCGTTGATGCCAGTGTGTATTGGTAATGGTTGTGACTTGTGATTAAGAACAACACGACCAGCACAGCAAGCTTTATACTTCTACCCAGGCCTATACCATATCATTGGCCGGTTTGTCCGTATCCAAAACGGCTCTTCTCCCGATCCCGCTCCTCCGGTGGCGCCCGCCGTCATTGCAAAGTCACATTGCGTATCTCGACTAACTTCTTGATTGGTGGAGCGGAGGAAATATCAATTAGCTTCGTTGTCTCCACCGGAGATTATGTTGAAGAACCGTGCCTGAAGAACCCACAATTGATCCCTGCGATAGGTGGAGTCGCAGCAGGGCTGAATCCGGGGAAATTCTGCAGTCCTGCATAGTGTCGACAGGGGTAATCATTGCAGATGGTGTGGTACACAAACCCCGTCGCTTTTGATTCCACCAAGGGGAATACTTTGTGATAGTGCAGGAATAGGCAGACACGATTCCCTCCCCGTGCTGAAATAGCCAAGAACTGGAATTACGGAGTAGCAAGCCCTATTCGAAGATTCTCCGTTGCATAGTCCTAATGGACCCACGCAAGTACGCTCGTTGCAACTTGCATGTGTCAACCATGACCTACCTACTATGGAAGTTGGTAGCGCGTGGACGCCATGGACATCTGGACCCCGCCGCTTAGGTATACTGCTTTAAGTTACCCAAGTAAAGTAGACCTACGCAGCCCCACATCTAAATGTACTCTGGTAAAGAATTTCTCTCTAGATGATGAGCTGGTGGAAATATCGATGGATCGCTGGTGCCGCCACTTTGTTTTGGTTGTTGACACAGCCCTATGCCCAGCAGGTTGGCACGTCTTGTCCTCGCGCCACCCAGTGCCGAGGCAAGCTTAGAGCAAAATATTCCAATGGGGGAACATGTGCGTCGCTGATCATCCGTAAAAGCTTTGACGGAGATCTGCGATGTCTTACCTACATCTCATCCACCGAAAGTACTTGAGCACTTCATCAGGTACCTTTCTTGCAACAGGCCCCGCCCTCTACAGGTATTCTTGAGAGATGCTGCCCATAGAGTGCAAGCTGTATCTTGTTCTGGGTTTGATTGATAATATACTTCCTCGTCACTTTGCGAATACGGAAAAGATAAAACAGTCGATGTACTGGTATATGGTATAAGCTTGGATGCTGTTGGGTGGCACAGCTCCTACCTGGACCTTAGCTGGGCGCGGGTCGATACTGAAATGCTCAATAGAGGAAGGAACGATCCCCTTCATGCTCCGTAGGCTCCTTCCTACACCCCTTTCTCCTCCAACTCTTCTTCGCAATCCATCATCCGTCTTGCTGCCTAAAATCTCCTGCAGTATCATTCTAGACCAGTCAGCCATCATCCCAACTCTCCACGTTAATGGGGATGCGTTCCGATCCACATTGTCGGGATATCAAGTCGATAGGTGCGGGATTGATGCCCCAAACACACAAAATCTCTTCGTGGCTCGTTAGAAATTGGCGGTCGCATCCTTCTCTCGCCGTCTCCTGCTTCTAGAGAACGAAGCTATCCGATCATCGACTACCAAGTTCCGGGCCCTCTGATAGTCCAGCATCCCATATCGACGGAGGAGGAGGCATAGCGGTCAGCTCCACCGCGGTATCCACCACTTCCACTGCCACCAGGGCCGCCTGCGTAGTTGTCCCGGTAGTCGCGTCGGCCATAGTCGCAGTATTCACGGCTGCCGTAGTCGCGGCGATCGCTGTAGGAGTCGTAACGGCCGTAGCCGCCGCCGCGGTAGTCGTCACCACCACGACGCCAGTTGCCGCCACCGTAGCCGCCACGGCGGTCATCGTAACGGTCGCTACGGCCACCTCGGCGTCCACCACCGCCGAACTCTGAAAGGCAGGTAGCTCTTAAACGTGTTGTTTAGGTAGCGGAGTACTAACCACACTTGGGATCACCAAAGTACTTGCCGAGGGTGGGAGTTCTAGGGCGGCTACGACGAGCCTTCTCAATGCTAAGAGTGCGGCCTTCGACAACCTCACCTTGCAAGCCCTCCTTGGCAGCGTCTGCCTGCTCAGCAGTAACCATGTTGACGAAGCCAAAGCCACGAGATTCTTTAGAACAAACCGGACGAGACCTGCAACAGAAGATCAGCCCATCCTCGTTGGCGCGCTACTTGGTCCGCCAGATCCGCAAGTCCACAAACTCAAGCAGTGACGAGAACACGATGGAACGAGGGCCGTGCTGGATATGCACATGCTGTGAATTCTCGCCTATGATCCTCTACAATAGTGATGACACCAAAGTACCTCGGAAGCATGTTGCTGAAAACCCCCAACTCCATAGCTAACATACTGCGTCTTGAACTAGTTCCAGCCAGGCCCACCCCCTTTCGACATCCCGCTGTGCCCGAACTGCTACGTCCAGCTCTTCAACAACACTGACCCTGGCGTCATCATCATCCCCGACGATCTGGACTACTTCATCGACTTCGAGATCAAATGGCAAGAGGACTGCAAGGCCGGGGCAATAGTAATACCGCGACGAGGACCCGACGCAGCCGAATACCGAGAGCACCAAATCCAAACCGGAAGGATCAAAGAAGATGCAATTGGAGGTCTCTACCGTCCAGTGCACCTAGAAGTCTCTCTGAGCCGGTTTGGTCGCATACCCGAATTCTATGCCGCTCGACCGTGGGATGGCGAGCCCGCTGCGGCGTTAAAGGTGGCTTTTGCGGCTCTGGAGTCGCCTAGAGCATGTGAAATGGGAGAAACGACGTATGCGAAGCTTTGGAGACTTCATAGTGTCTACTATGAGAGAATGCGGTGTTTGTATGGTGGCAGGCTTTCGGGGCCTGAGTCGCGGCTGCGCAGATTCCAGGAGAGCTTGGCTACTGGGGTTCCTTTGGAAAGTCTGAAGCGAGCTGCGGACGAGGACGAGGATTTCGAACATTGGTGGAAAAGACGCCGGGTGGAGGTTTCGATGGATAACAGCGATTCCCATCGCATGGAGTCGGGGTGTTCAGCGAGTCGAGCCCTACCCGAGACCGACCAGTCCGACCGGGATGCGGGAGATCAAGTTGAACATGAGATGGCCAAGAATGTCGACCTTAGCAAGGCCTTATCTTCTTGAATGTATCTTAGCTAAGCAGTTGAAATCGTCAATGACCCAACGTTGAGGTCATGACAGGGTGACATTGGCCGAACTGCGGTTCAACCACTCTTTTATCTCAACGTCCCCCATATCAAGTGGCAATGTCCCCAGACGTCAGTTTTTTCTTTTGCGGGGAGAGCTCGTGTTTCAATTTCACCTTCTAGCCTTGCTTATCCATCTATCACATTTTGAGCCCATTAAGGTCGTTCTTCTGCGAATGCACTTCATTCCATGCAATCCCCCAAATAGCCCACTCCTAACCACCATGCCTTTCCACCACAATGTCCGACCTCAACGCCATCCCACCAGGTCTCGTCTACGGCTTCGCGTACGCCACCTTCAGACTGCGCATGGCAGCCGCCGTCTTTCTGGCTCTAAGCCTCTTCAACTCCCTCGAACTCATCGTCCTCGTCTGCTGGACCTTCCGCCAATGGCGCGGCCTCTACTTCTGGTCCCTACTCATCTCCTCCATCGGAATCATTCCCTACGTCGTCGGCTGCATCCTACACTACTGGAACATCGTGCCCCTACCCGCTAGCCTCACCGTCGCATACATCGGCTTCATCTGCATCATCCCCGTGCAAAGCCTCATCCTCTACTCGCGTCTGTATCTGGTCTTCTACTACGCCAAGATTCTCCGCGTCATGCTGGACGTTATCATCGCTGTTTCTGTTATGTTGATTGTGCCGAATACAATCGCCATGTTCGGCTCAGCGTTCGTCCGCGAGCCGAAATGGAACTACGCGTATAATGTCACGGAACGCCTGCAAGTCACCGGCTTCGCAGTGCAAGAACTCCTCATCTCCCTCCTATACATATGGTCCACCGTGCGCCTTCTTCGCGTAAGTCCCGAGGGCAAAGACCGCGTCAAGAGAATCATGTACGAGCTGCTCGGTATAAACGCATTCACGATCGCACTGGATATCGCGGTTATCGTGGTGGAGTATCTGAATTTCTACTCATTGCAGATTTGTCTGAAGGTATTTGTGTATAGTGTTAAGGTTAAGCTTGAGTTTGCGGTTCTGGGACGGCTTGTGGCGATTACGACCACCAGGCGCGCGAAGCAGAGGGATCGCGTGCGACGGGCGTCGTTTATTACGCATTCTTATGTGCTGAGTGATTTTAATGGGGAGACGGTTTTGGGGACGGTGGATGAGAATGAGGGTGAGCAGAGGCCGCTTTCGGTTCTCGTTGCTGAGGGGCAGGATGGTGATCCTGTTGCTGATGGGATTGCGGAGAGGGTGGAGGAGCAGGAAGGGGAAGGGAAGAGGGGGGTCTCGACGGGGAGTAATCCGTTGAATCAGACGATATCGTGGGCGGATAGGGGTTGATAGTTCGCAATCAAACCTATCTTGCGTCTCTATAGGCTTTCGCTTTTTACTGGTTCTTGGAGTACGTAAAGGGGTTTATAGATATGACCTGCTCTGTAACTAGGGATGCAGCCAGTTGAATGGTGTGCAGGGCATGAACGACGGGTATCTTATTATTAGCGCAGCTGCAGTGAGCGATGCGAAAGTTGACTCTTCAGCAAGATGGAGTATGAGGTATGTGGTGGGTGACATGTCAAAGCGCATAGCGAAAGTCCGGATGGAAGTCACCACCCTTGCCATACTCAACCTCATACTCCCTCACCTCGTCGCTCATAGCGTCCCTCTTCTTATTGTGATGTCGTAGAAGGAAATAGAGCGAGGCGTGTCCGCATCCAGCGAGGACTATGGAGCCAAGGGAGAAACTCAGGCCTAGCAGGTACTTTCCGTCGACTGTTTGCTTGAAGATTTGACCGACCTAGGTAGACGATTATCTCTTAGTTGATGGATAGTCTGTCTGAGCTTCGATGAGGGAGTACGCACCACGACGCCTGCAGCATTGCCGATGGATTGATTCATGCCCACCGCGGTTGCGCGTTTGTAGTATCCCGCGTGGCAGTTGAGCAGCCAGGCGGCGTTGAGTCCAAGGACAACGTAGATCCCGGGTGCAATCAGAAACGTCGAGAAGTACTGAACTGCCTGGTTGGACGAAGGTGTTCCCAGATTGATGGCATAGCCGATGGCAGTAACCAGACAACAGGGGATCATGAATGCAGCACGCTTTGCGTAGTAGTCGGATAACCACGAGACTGACAGAAAGCCAATGGATGCCCAGAAGAAGACCGGGATTGTGAGAAGTTGGGTCTTGACGGTGCCAAATCCGAGAGACTTGATGATCAAGGGCAGGAAAGTTGAAAGCCCAAACGAGCAGATATCGGCCCAGAACTGGCTCCAGCAGCTGATGTAGAGCTTCGGATCCTTAAAAGCCTTGATGACCTCGGCCCAGTCAAAGTCGGGCTTGCCGTTGTACTGGGCGTTCAGGGCAGCGCGGGTACGCATGATCTTGCGATCGTCTTCGTTCAGGAAGCGTGCGCTTTCAAAGTCGTCCGGGAGCAAAAGGAACGTCAAGGCTGCCACAGCTATACTACCGCAGCCTTCGATGATGAAGAGCCACCTCCAGCCTGCGATCCCAGAGATTCCGTCCATCTTCAGGATGGCATACGCGAATAAACCTCCGAAGGCACCGGACAGCGCTGCAGACACCAGGAGGTAAGAGACACGTAGAGCTTGTTCTTTCGGCTGATAGAATGTGCTGAGGTAAAGGCATAAACAGGGAAACATTCCTGACTCGAAGATGCCCAGGAGTAGTCGGCAGGCGTACATTTGTCCGGCATTGTGGAGGAAGCCAGTTCCAATAGTGACGATGGACCAGCAGAAGATCAGCGCTGGGATCATTCTTCCTAGGGTAGCATTGTCAGCTTACTGTGCTCAACGTGAGAATAGTGTCTGCAAACCTGGGTGCAGCTTCTTCATTAGGAGCGAGCAAGGCATTTCGAATGAGACGTATGTCACGTAGAACAACGTCACAGCATCTGCGGCATAGATTAGTATAGATCGTATCGTCAGAGGAGACGACATACTTCCAAGTTGATCACTCGACATCTTCAAGTCGTCCGTCATTCCAGCGGAAGCAGCATTGCCGATGTTAGAACGATCCAGGTAGGCAGCCAGGAAGATGACAGTCATAAGAGGTGCAAGGTAGGTGTCAAGCTTTAGAAGGAGTCGCTTCTCCTTGTGAGGATCGATGTGAAATGCGTAATCACCGACGCCAGCTGCGGAGGCTGTCTCGAGGCTCAGTTCCTTGTCCATTGTCAACGCTGCAATAATGGACCGTACACGGATATCGCTGAAGTGGTGGCGAGTTTTCCCAGCCGCGAGGACGACCTTAGCTTTTAAATGGCCGCAATCAGTAACTCATTAAAGCCCTCAATCGGTGCCAAACCGATGGGACTTGGGGTAATGATGGCCCATTGATAAGAGCTATCATGGATCTTAGTGGCACGCGCGTCGGCGATCGGCCTTTTCGCGAATTCTTCCCGATCAGCGATGATAAGCGGCAGTTTAGTCTGGGCAGGGATAAGGTGGAATGGGTATAGGCGCAGCTCGCGTCTTATAAATCGTCTGCCTAGTGCCTGTAGTTTGAGAACGTTACCGATCCAAAGCAGAGATTCGACCCAAGGTCAGAACGAGCCGAATTTTCAAATATGTCCTCTTCGCCTGTATGCCCTTGTCACCGTTGGCGTTGCTTTTGCTCTGACCAGTACCACAGGTCTGGTCCCGTCTTGTCCGATTCATCGCAGACGATGGAATCGAGTATTTTGGTGAGCCAGAAGATCCTCGGCTCGATGGTGAGTGGTATACGAACTCTTCCCATATCGAAATGGCCGCTTATGCATGCAGTCGGACTCGCTGTCAGCGACGGTCAGTCCGTATCCGTGAAAGTCCTTGACGCAAAGTCAGCTTTGGCCGAGGAAGCGGCATTCACGGGGGAACTAAAGACAATAAACAAGGTAAGTTCTATACTTCGAGCTAAGCCTATTATGATGGGCTCACCAAGACCATATTAGTTGCTTTCTCCGCTCGCTGCAAGCGAGGTCGGTACAATCCGATGCATCGGCTTGAACTATAAAGACCACGCTGTATGTTAGCCTGCCTGATATGAGAAAATGCCTATGCTAAAGCCTCGAAAGACGGAACTCGGGTTAAGCTTACCCAAAATGCCCGAAGTGTTCATGAAGACAGCGACCTGCATCACTGGACCGAATGACACAGTCTTCATCCCGTCAATCGTGACAAAGGTCGACCCAGAGGTAGAACTGGCGGTATTGATTGGGAAGGACTGCAAGAACGTGACGGTCTCTGAAGCGTTAGACTATGTGCTGGGATATACGGTCGCCAATGACATCACGGCGCGCTGTCTTCAAGACCAAATGTTGCAATGGGGATATTGTAAGGGCTTTGACGGGTTCTGTCCCTTGGGACCAGCTTTGGTGTCAGCGAAGGCTATCCCAGACCCATCGAAACTGTCAGTAAAGACGGTGCTGGACGGCGTGACGATGCAGCAGTCTACGACCGACAATTTCATCTTTTCGGTCGCAGAGATTGTATCGCATCTCTCGAAGGTATGCTCATGGTCTTCGGATTTATTTGAATTTTAAGCTGACTGTAACGACAGGGAACCACCTTAAACAAGGGCACGATAATTCTGACCGGGACACCAGCCGGGATAGGGCATGGAAGGAACCCGCCAATATATCTGAACGAAGAGTCTACTTTGAGGATTTGGATTAGCCATGGGCTTGGAACATTGACAAACGCAGTACGTTGGGAGAGATGAAATTGCAAAGCCATCATGACGGCGATCGCTACTGCAGGCGCAGGTGGGCAGGCCTGGAGGCCGACTGGTCGCACCTTCCTCGAATTACGTACAATCTCATCATTCTCGCACTTACAAAAAATTATCAGACACTTTATCACTTCCAGCAGCTTTTCTTCTTCTCAATCTCGTGTCGGTCTTAGGTCAGCTGATAATTTCGCTTTCCATCCTCCCCATGATCTCCTCCCATGTACCGCACTCAAGTAAACGCGATAACCCAGTCATATCCTCAGGAGGCACATCTAACCCATGACTGCTGCCTAGCAATCCTGACTCCGACACTGCCAGTGGTACAGTTGATGTTACATCATCTGCTGCGGTAGCTCGGGTTCTGTTGCCCACGCCTCCTCCTCTATCTCGTCCAGAATGGGACGATTCCATGATCCGCGAGACGCAAAGCTCAACAACCTTGACTTCGGCAAGTTGAAAGTCGTTGACCCATCGGTCGGCGTATTGTTTCTCGCAATACGATTTGAGGTCAGTGGCGATGGCCAATGTTCTCGGGGAATGCGGATCGCGCACTGCCATCACAGCAAGTACCAATGCGCTGTTCGAAAAATGATGTGCGACGACATTGAACTTGAGTCTTTCTGCCATTGCCGTTGCTCGGAAATATAGTTTTGATGTGAGGTGCGCACAGGCAGATGCGAAACATACATCCTGACTGTACTTGAACTGGCCGGTTATGGATGGGAGTAAGACGTATGGTCGATGGAGCGTGACCCTAGCAAAGTGGTACGCCGAGTGCAGATACAAACGTTGCCATGGTAGAAACGGCCGCGAATCATCCATTGACTTATCTGGATTTTCAAGCTGGAAATATGATGGCATTGACCGTGCCCATGCTAAGAGTTCTTGATCAAGGTCAAGAGCCCGTTCATATGTGCTGTATGCCGTCGACCGTGGAGCCAGTGCAAAGCAGTCATCCAGGATTGACCCGAGGATCGACGCCAGCTTCTGTTGGTACAAATGGTAGATGCTTGCGGTCGGGTCACTCAGTTCCTTCGGTTCTGCGGTGCCCGCAGCCTCAAAATCCAGATCATCAACCCAGGTATTAGTGATCTTCATGTGTTCGCAGTGTTTGTCATTTACGGTATAGGGACGCCCAACAGCGAGCGCAATAGTCCGATCAAGGTAATAGAGCGTACTCCACAAACGACGCCGAGTCTCAAGGACTTTGCGTGGCAGACCCCAGCGCTCGCCGTCGATATGCATCCCCTGGGCCTGAGCCATCCGCACCGCAAAACTGACGGTCGTCCAAGCTTCAGGAACGCGTCCTAGGTAGATGTTGTATCGAGTAATCAGAATACCTGCACGCACCAGGTCGGCACTTTCTCCGGAGAACGTAGGCGAGATAACGACGCATTTTCGCGCTGCCCAGTAGAAGTGTAGCGATGACTCTTCGCGATCTTGCTGCGTTTCGTTCGAGCACGGCTGGGGACAGTCGAGGAGCTCACTAAAAGCGAGGACGATGAACAGCAACGACAGCCACCGCAGGTCGACGTTGGTCATGTCGTCCCATCCTCGTCTCCGGTCCCAAAAGTTCTCATAGTGGACGCGGAACGTCTCTTCATGTACGCCGTCAAAGACATCATTCAGCTCCGCCAAAAACCTCTCTGTCAGACCGTCGACTACCGCTTTTTGACGAGGCAGGTACCCGATCATCTCCCAAACATGGGCGTAAGGGCCGCGTTCGTTCCGGAATGATCTGGTGGCTCCGGTGCTGTGTATCCGCCCTGGATTGAGACCAACCGGAATGTCAGGACTGGGTACCTGCATCATGACGGCTGCCGCTTGGTGACCGAAGTACGAGTTGCCGTGGTAGGACGGGGCTCCGCGAGATGGCCACAAATTGCCAATTTGAGTATCAGCTGCTTGCGATCGAACATCCGATGCTGACCCTGAACCCCAGGATGCAGCTTCTGGCGTCCGCTGAACTCGGGATATGCTGCCAATGCGCTGTTCCCGTCGCCTTTCGGCTCTTGCAGCCGGGTTGCACAGATAGGGGATGTCCCGGCGTATGCAGTTGTGACATGGCTGCTGTCGATTACACTGTCCAGTGTCAGCCCAGCAGTCGATCTAACGTCGCAGTTCGATGCGGCGAGCTCCAAACCTTCTGCTTCTGCTTTCGGCATTGACTGCAAACCCTGCCAGCCCTCGGCACTGGTCGTTCTGGCCCTGGAGAAGCCCCGGTCCGTACCGCAATCAAGCTGTTATGCGACATGCTGTACCGACCTTAGGAGCTTGTATGATGCGATCGGCTTTGACAGATCAGGGCAGAGATAATGGAGATAAGAAAACCGCCGTGATCGGGTTTTTGATCGGGTCTTCTTATCAGCCAAGACCTACTCCAACTGCCGTCCAAACCATATTCATCACGCCAAGGCACGGCCTTTTGGCCAGCGATAAGGTACGCAATGGAATACAAGGTCTAGTTCAATTGATACCCATAGAAGATCCGTAGTATCATGTCTAAATTCAGGCAGGTGAGGTCTACGCGGTAGGGGGCTACTCATACTTACAGTTCCCATTCGCGTGAACAAAATCTTACTTGTAGGAGTTGGTGCTGTACCGCAAGAGATTGGAGCAAGGTGACGTTGTACCTACCTGGTATACTTAACCTGTTGAGCCACACATTGACATGAATATTACAGGAAACAGAAACGGAGACCCTACCTACCATCTTACCTACTTACTTGCTATGCCCACAGCTGGCTTGGCGTAAATCCCCAACGGTTCTTAGCCTCCAGCCACACCTCTTCACCTCCCTCAATTCCCCGAACGACATCGATCGTCTCCTGAACCATGTTCAAGGTCCCAGCTAGGTAGTGGAGCGCGGTGTTGCCGTCGAGGTCCTGTGCCTTAATATCCAGCCTGAATCCTGTTTCCGCTTGCGCTTGTGCCTGTATCATGGTCCGGATGGTAGCGAGCTGCGCTTGTTGCTGGGACGGTGTTAACGGCGTAGGACCCTGCGGTACAGGTGGTCGTGGCTTCTTGAAACGCAGAAATCGAGGGATCTGAAGCCTGGGGTGCTTGTAGTAGTAGTCCAGTGTGCGTGCACAATGAATACTTGTCGTCACCTTGGTGTTTTGCGCATTGATTTGAAAGCCGTGGAGAGGGAGACACGCGATATGGAACAGCGTATGCCCTAAAGAGGTCGTTCCGGCTGTAGCAAGACCGCCGGGAATATACTCTGCTAGCCAGAGTAGGAGCTCGGGGTCATGGTGGGCTGCTGCAAAGTGCAGTGTGTGAACACCGAAAACAGGAGTGCGCAGGTTGGGATCTGAATGAGGGTTTGTGAGGAGATCGACCAAGCAGTTTTGGACGTTCTTATCGTTGAGATCGCAGCGGACGAGGATATGAGAGAGTGGCGGGAGGCTCATCGTTGGCACAGCCCGGGGTCGATAGTTGGGCGAGTAGCCGCAGTTCCAAAGAAGATGTCGAAGCATCGCCTGGTGTCCGTGAGTCAAGGCTTCATGCACAGGCGAGCTTGTAGACAGCGCAGAGACTGGAGCTTTCTCATCAAAGTCCCACAGATCGGGCTCATCGGATTCCTGCGACTGCGACTGCACCCACGCAGACTCCTCGGCGCCAGCAGCACGAAGCAGATCCACGGCCTCCGTGTTCCCATACATCGCAGCCTCTTCGAGAGCCGTTGAGGCTCTCATCGACCACAGAGCTTGTCCTGGGATATCCGGCTCGGACCAGAACGCCGGAAAGCATTGGCGCCTCGCGTCCAACTCGGCGTCTGTTAATGGACATATGGGATGAATGATCCCTCTTTCCTTCGCACTTTGAAGGACAAGATAACGAGGCTGACAGATCCCATCGCCGTTGAAATTATCCTCATAATCACGACCGCGCATATACCGGACCGAATAGTCTGATATCTCCCAGCGGAGAATACCATTAGACTCTGCGTCTGCATCCAGAAGAAGACGCAGGTTTTCGACAGAGTTGATTCGGATGGCAGCTTTTATCGGTGACCAATACCGGCGATAGAATGCAATAGTTGCGCTGGGGGAGCACCTTGCTATAGCATTCTTTTCGTATCTGTTGAGATTCGGGTCCTTGCTGCGGGTTTCGTAGTATGCCAATAAGGCTTTGAGGACCTCGGAGTTGGGGTTTCCTGCTGCGCGGATTGCGGGGTTGGAGTCTTCGACTACGTCGTCTAGATCCTGCTCGGTGAGTTGGTACATTGCGCCCAGGTGTATAGGAGCAGGGGGAAGGAAGAGGGAGAGGAAGAGAGGGAAGAGATAGGTGGCTTGTTTAAAGGTTTGTTTACTAGGGAAAGTTTGTTAGTAATCAGGTGTTCAATAGCGGCTTTTATCCAACTGCTTGGGCATTGTCCTTAGAATATAAGTATCGTTGACTAGATTATGTATCAGTATCAGCCGTGTTTTCATGCTATAATGCCTGAATTTCAACCTATTGTCCCAGTGATGTCTCTGCTTCATCCAATGAATGTGAGCATTGGCCTAAGCACACATCACAGAGGGCAAATGATAGAAGCACGAAATATAGAGAACTAATCCTCTGACTGTTTCCATACCGTCAATCACAACGAGTGTAGGAGCAGAAAATCTCGCAGCCTAACGACGCTTCGAGCCTTCTATACAGCATCACAACCATCCAGACCCGTCTAAACGAAGATAATCCGGAATCACAAGCGAAAAGCATAAGGTCCACCTCCCGACACTGACCCAACTTCACGGCTGGTCCCGTTCCTCATCAGGAGCCCGAACTATGAGCGATTTTCGGCATCCCTTGATTTTAAATGCAGAATGCAATAGTCTCTACTAATGTGAGTCACTCGGATAATTGTCCTTTGATGTATTGATTGATTGCCCCTGACGATCAAAATAGCGCATCTCCATCTGCTTCAATGTACTCCCACTGAGGGTGCGCTCTGTATAATTCCTCACCGGTCGGCTGAGAGTGAAGACGCAAGACAGCGAAAACCGGCATACCGACGCCAAGGTCAAACTCGGAACACAGACCTCTTGCTCGAGGTTGCCAAGTCATCGAAATTGATATGGTAGCAGGAGATTCGCTGTCAGGCACCAAGCAAGAAATGAAGCCTCGCCACACGTCATCGACTGGCGATATGCCGGAGATTGTTCGGCGCTGATAAGATTCTGTGCGCATTACATCATCAGCTGGCAGTTATGCCGAGCTCCCAGCCAATAACAGCCATCAAATCTATTCGTGCAGTGTTGCTGACTGAGCATCTAAAAATAAAGTCCACGCCTCCTCGTCAAATTTTCCCTTGAGCCAAAGGTCGAGTCTTGGCTGTCACGGCCTCGATCCTCAAAGGAGCAATTTAAGGCTGAACCAGAGGCCATGATAACAGATTCTGCAGGCGCTGTGGATCC
The DNA here is from genome assembly GCF_047715735.1 of Aspergillus multicolor. Lineage (NCBI taxonomy): Eukaryota > Fungi > Ascomycota > Eurotiomycetes > Eurotiales > Aspergillaceae > Aspergillus > Aspergillus multicolor. The sequence goes on along the minus strand of NW_027395983.1, from coordinate 241,918 downwards.
GCCGAAGAACGGTTCGCCCGTTGATATCGCGAAACATGACTCAATGCGGATCGGCAATATCGTGGACTTGTTTCGGCGAAAATATTCCGGGCAATCTGCATGCAAATTTTGACGCGGCTGGAATATAAGTAGGCTCTGAGAACCGGTCTTGCTGGATAGTTGGTTTTGATCGATCAGACCAAGCTTGACTTCTCTACATTCGTTTACTATATATTGTTTATTGTTTATTACCATATCACTGGTAAGCTCCCTTACTAAGTTCCTGACGCCGCCGATCTATATCCATACCTACTCCGTATCTATCCACTCCCATACTAACATCCACTAGCACACTAGCCTACACTTTATACTTTATACCCCATAACAACAACGACAACAACAACAACAACAACAACCACAATGTCTCAAAACACAAGCGCAACATCCAGCGCCGCAACAAGCGCCGCCACAAGCACAAGCGTCAGCCGCGTTACCTCGCTGGAAGGCAAACACCCCTCCGACGCCGCCGCCAACCCGATGAGCAAGAAGTCGCACTTCGCCAAGCTGAAGAAGCGCCTGGCCGCCGTCAAGAAGGAATGGGGACCCGGCCTTGCGGCGAAGGAGTCCTGGGACGACGAGTATAACTTCCCTGCGGGGCGGTGGGCGGGACAGGGGCTCGATCCTAGGTTAGTTTCTTTTTGATGAGATGAATGAGAAATATGGTGAGGGATTTTTGGCTAACGGGTTTATAGCTGGTGGCGCACTGCTCCCGGTTCTGCTTAAGCGCAACCTGATCAAAAAATGATATGTCGTTGGGTCCCATCGGCATTGGCATTAGCGGCGAAAGCACGCAACAGCAACAGCAACGATAAACATGATATCACGCCCAGAATGGCTATGACTAGGCGCACAGACAACATTTTGGATTGGAAGGGGTAATGGAATGGAATGGACGGACAAGATGGAGAACTCTTCACTCATTTGACATAAAAAGCATATATATTTGGCTTGGCGGGTCATCATTATGGATGGCCGCCCTGTATGATACCCCGGAGGACGGAAACGGAGTAATTAATTGATTTGCATTACCTAACACATTGGCTTCCTGAACAAATGCGGATAAATATCCCGGTCTTATAGCCTACCATAAAGTTGCTTGTATATTGACTGTCGCCGGAGGGGTGAGAGCACTCATATGGTACCACCCGGTGCAATTAATCTTGTAAGAACGCCAATTCCATTACAAGGGATTTACTTGATTCCTCACGGGAGCCCAAGTGTCTGCCCATAGTAAATGAGCAATTACCGTCAGTTGTAGGTACAGACTTCGGTGTAAGCCCTAGCGCCTGGCCAAGATATATATTTCTTTTTCTGCACGGGTGTCGGTATAAGCTATCCTGACCCTGTGGTACCCTCATGCTGTTTCAGGGCAGCAGTGCATAAATCATACACATGCCGTCATGTATAGGGGTATCCATTAGTCACAGAATGGATATACCAAGAGAATATGAAGCCGAGAATCTCGTCCGTATAGGGCATTGTGACATTATGCAATGTGTTCCAGGGCAGAAGTGCATGGATTATCCAGATGACGAGATGTATATGGGTTTTCATTAGAGACGGATGCGATACCAAGACTTTGTACGCATCTCTTTAGTCAAAGAATGACTATACCAAGAGGTATGAAGCCGAGGACTACGTCAATGAACAGGAACAAGAGAGATATAAAGGATGGAAACAGTGTGCTTGTTGCGAGGACAGCATAGATCATTCAGCTTTTGGGGAACACACAGCAATCAGGATGCCTTTCTGCACTGGCTCAAATCCGCGCGAGCTTTCTTCGATCAGTTCAATTCCACTGACGCTGGACGTCAATATAGGGCTAGTGGTGGACGATGTCCTGGACCCATCTACTCTGCTGGAGAAATGGGCCCAGCTCACCCGTTGCTCCCCGGTCATGGGTGGTCTGTTGCAGAGTAAAGTATGTTTGTCCAAGTATTTCAAATTTTCGACAAGGACTAACCGCTGGTTTGGTATGGTAGACGAATACTAGGAAGTTCATCCGCGGGTCTCTCGTCGATTTCGACAGCCGGACCCTGAATGATACGTTAGACTCGATCCTTCCCTTCTCATGGCACGGACAAAGCCGGCCATCGATCCTCCACGAGAACATCTCCGATATCGACGACAAATTCCTCTTCCATGCGACATCCGACCCCAAGCCCGTCTGCTTCCTCCGAGCAACGATCCTTAACGACGCCACCCTTCTCTGCTTCAGTTTCGTACATAGCCTCTTTGACGGCCAGAGCTGCTTCGATATCATCCACTTCTTTTGCGACTTGCTGTCTGATAAACCCATTCCTAAGCTCACGCTTTCCCCCGATATGACGGGCATTCGAATGTCGGAGCTTATTCGAGACGCTAATATCACCGAGGAGGAACCTCGCTTGCCTCGAGAGAATGTCTTCATCACTAGTCGATTGAGCCAGCTTAAACTCTATGCTAAAGCTTTGGTCGAAACAACCGTTGCGCTCTTGACAAAATCAGAAAAGCTGACGCAGAAGCTCATCCACCTACCCGGCCCATGGGTCGACGAGGTCCGCGCAAGCGCACAGAAAGAGCTAGACATGGACCTTGACGACGAATATCCTGGCGTTGAACTCACGCGCAACGACATTATCGCAGCGCTGTATCTGAAGATGGTCTACTCCTCGAAGAGGAAGAAGCCAAGTAACGACCCCGTGGACTTTTACGGCCCGCTCAATTATCGCTCGTTGCTTGAGCGACCAGAGGACGGCACATACTATACGCACAACGGCATCATCACCCTCCGCTGTCCGTTTTCCGAGCACGAGATTCAGGACGCATCGATCTCTCAGATCGCCGAGAAGATCCGTCTCACGACGACGCAGTACAAGCGTTCGGCTGTCGTCAAGAGCGAGTTGCGGGCGAATGAAAACAGAGTGCTCGCGCCGGCAATCATGCCGATTCGAGGCAGCATCCAGCGGAGCGTACCGTATATCACACCATGGACGACATTCCAATATGCGGATCTCGACTTCTCGGGTGCGAGTACGAGGAAGGCAGGGCGTAAAGCCTCAGTTATCTTTGTCAACCCGCATCTCCGTCTCTTCAACGGGCAGGAGCAGCCTACGTTTTCTCTGACAACATTAAAGGACCGTTCTGGGGGGTACTGGCTTCGGGGCTCGAACACGGCGAGCGGATGGGAGGCGTTTGAGCGCGGGACGAGTCTTGAGACATCGTTTTAGTGATGTATTAGTGATAGATAGGACTGGTGCCTAGAAATATAGCTTTCTTGGCTGCAAGTCTTCATTTGTGTTAATTATGGCGGGATCCTGCGATAAGAGGCGGGAATGAGTTGCGATTGCGTGCGGCTGTGGTGTGATCCCTGTCGGTGTCTACAGAAAGCGATAAGATGACATGAATTGTTCTTGTTATCACCCCGGCAGAGGTTACATCAATCTATTGTGGTTCTTGGCATTGCAACCTGCCCTCTGTGTCGAGGGTTAAGATTCGCCAGGAAGGCTTGCCTCGGCCCCACTGTGCTTGGCACGCCCATCCCTTCCCAATCTGGAAGGTCAACAAAGAGTGCGGAGGTGCCTGGAGCTCATTCCATCATTGCACCATCTCTCCCTTATAAATATCTCCCTTCCCTGCTTCTTTGGCATTCCAGCTTCATCCATCTCCATCTTCATCATGGGTGCCTTCCGGTGGCTCTCGCTCGCTGCGGCTGCCTCTTCTGCGCTGGCATTGACCCCCGAGTAAGCATTGTGCTACACCAACTGCTGCTGACGTGACCGTGACTGACTCCGCACAGGCAGTTGATCAGTGCTCCTCGCAGATCAGAGGCTGTTCCCAACCCCTCGGGCGTGAGTCTTTATCTCTGCCCTCTATGAGCAATTCTAACAGCAGCAGAGCGTCGCCGTCTTTTCCAGCTCCCAATACTCCTTCGACACCCACGAGTCTAGCTCCTGGTGGAGCCTGCTGGACCTCCGCTCCGGCAACATCACCGTCCTCACCGACGACAGCAATGTCTCCGAGATTGTCTGGCTGAGCGACTCGACGCTGCTATATATCAATGGCACCAACGCCCAGATTCCTGGCGGTTCCGAGCTCTGGGTTTCCGGTCTCTCCAACTTTCCTTCGGGGTAAGTCATCTTCCAAGGGTTTTGGAAGCAAGGAGTGCAGCGCTGACCCCCGCAGGTACAAGGCCGCCTCCCTCCCTGCCTCCTTCTCCGGCCTCAAGGCTGTGACCACCGACTCGGGCGACATCAACTTCGTCGCCTACGCCCAGTCCTACCGCAACGGCACCGCATACAACGCCGAGCTCGCTGCGACTTCCCTCAGCAGTGCCCGCATCTACGACAGCATCTACGTCCGTCACTGGGACACCTACCTCACCACCACCTTCAACGCCGTCTTCTCCGGTACCCTCAAGAAGACTCAGCACTCGCGGTACATCGCCGCCGGTGGTCTGAAGAACCTTGTCGCTCCTGTTCCCAACGCCGAGTCTCCCTACCCTCCCTTCGGCGGCTCGTCCGACTATGACATCTCCGCCGATGGCAAGTGGGTTGCGTACAAGAGCAAGGCGCCCGATGTTTCCCAGGCCAACCACACCACGGCCTATATCTACCTCGTCCCGCACAGCGGCAACGAGACCGCTGTCCCCATCAACGGTCCCGGCTCCGCCCCAGAGGGCATTGAGGGAGACTCCAACAGCCCCGTCTTCTCCCCAAGCAGCAAGACCCTCGCCTACTTCCAGATGGAGGACAAGACGTACGAGTCCGACCGCCGCGTGCTCTACCTCTACGACCTCGAGTCATCGGAGATCAGCGCCCTCGCGACCGAGTGGGACCGCTCGCCCGACTCCCTCAAGTGGATCGACGACGAGACCATCGTCGTTGGCTCCGAGGACGAAGGCAGCGGCAACCTGTTCCTGATCCCCATCGCCGAAGCAACCGGCGACTTCACCCCGTCCAAGCTCACCGACGGCAAGTACGCCTCGGCCTTCTACCAGGTCTCTAACGGCACCCTTCTCGTCACCGGCTCGACCCTGTACTCCAGCTGGTACGTCGACCTCGTCAGCCTGAACCCCGAGCGCGGCACCCTCAAGACCCTCGTGTCTGCCCACGAAATCGACCCCGAGCTCGCCGGCAACGGGCCCGAGGATATCGGCGAGATCTGGTTCGAGGGTAACTGGACTGATGTATGAACCCGACCCCTTTCCTTCTTAACCTGGACTGCACTAATAGAGGTGTGTAGATCCACGCCTGGGTCATCTACCCCGAAGGCTTCGACGAGAACAAGACCTATCCGCTCGCCTACCTCATCCACGGCGGTCCCCAGGGCGCCTGGTACAACTCCTGGAGCAGCCGCTGGAACCCCAAGGTCTTCGCCGACCAGGGCTACGTCGTTGTTGCCCCAAACCCCACTGGCAGCACCGGCTACGGCGACGAACTGACCGACGCCATCCAGAACAACTGGGGTACGTCCCTCCCCCCTCTAACCCTTCTCCCATTCCAATCAGACGATGCTAACGAGTAACAGGCGGATACCCCTACGAAGACCTCGTGAAGGGCTGGCAATACATCCGCGACAACCTGCCCTACGTCGACACGGCCAACGGCGTCGCCGCCGGCGCCAGCTACGGCGGATTCATGGTAAACTGGATCCAGGGCAGCGATCTAGGCCGGGAATTCAAAGCCCTGGTAACCCACGACGGCACCTTCGTGGCTGACGCCAAGATCTCCACCGAAGAACTGTGGTTCATGCAGCGCGAGTTCAATGGCACATTCTGGGACGAGCGCGACAACTACAGACGGTGGGACCCCAGCGCGCCCGAGCGCATCCTGAAATTCGACACTCCCCACCTCGTCATCCACAACGACCTTGACTACCGTCTCCCTGTCGCCGAGGGACTCAGCCTGTTCAATGTGCTCCAGGAGCGCGGGGTCCCGAGTCGGTTCCTCAACTTCCCTGACGAGAACCACTGGGTTACGAATCCCGAGAACTCGCTTGTTTGGCATCAGCAGGTGCTGGGGTGGTTGAATAAGTACTCTGGTGTTGCGGAGAATGAGGGTGTTGTTACGCTTGAGGATACGGTTGTGCCCGTTGTGGATATTAACCCTCCTGCTTAAGCTTGGGCATGAGCAGGTAGTGTATACATACCTATGTTAGGATTACGATGGCATGTGGTGTACGCGCGACACGTTTGATGTACATGAATGAGTGAAGTGGACGATTATATACATATTAATACGATGGATGATCCAAGTCATCATTCTTTTCTCAATCAATCATCTCATGTCGTCTATATTGTAGTTAGAATTTTTATGCAGTTTACACGCTCGCCTACCACCCATCGATACTTTTCCGGACATTCTCATAGGATAGGCACTTCCCGACCCTAATCCTCGTGAACCTGAGGCCTACTCTTCTTGTTGTTCTAGTACCAGGTATACACCATCATCAAGTCCGTCCCATCGTGCAATGGACGTTAAGCATTGTTGGATAGTCTAGATGGGTAACGACGTCTGCGCCAGCCTCCTGCCCATCTCCAGGACATCGAAATCAATAGAGACAGGGTTACCGCGGTCTCGTCGCTACAGGGCCTCGAGGTACCTATCCTCCGCGGGTCTTGAATGGAAAAGCACCTGTTTAGATTCCACGGCGTACATTTCCCCGTCATGTAGTGCCCCACGTAGCTTAGATTAAAGTAGGATGGTATAGGAACCAACGGGGATTACCGCGGATAGATACGTACATATGTTCTTTTATAAGTGTGAAGCTGCTATTTTGTGACGATGGGCTATTATTTAATACTGGTTATCTAGCTACGTCCGGAGCCCTCCAGCTCCTCTGTGTGGGCATATGGTTGGGTTCGATCAAGTTCACACCTTTCCTATCTGCTGGGAAGTATTGGGATTAAGCACAGTTCACAGTTATTGGGTCCTTCGCTTGTGGAGGCAAGGATATATACCTAGGTAGTACAGGACTTGGGTTCCTTGAAGCTTACCGAATTATATAATAATCATAGCAGATACAATATGGTATACGGTATAGATCCATCTTTATGTTTTATATAGTATATAATTAAGCTTCCGAGCATGCTGGCTTTAAGAAAAGGAGACCGATCTCACACCAATCTAACAGCGAAGCAGCATATCTAGCGTACCTACTATACATGTCATATACAGTTGAGTCACAGTTCTACCCCCTCCTCCAACCATCTTAATCCCACCCAAGGAACCCATCACTGCAACTCCGCAACCTTCCCACGTCTAACCCGTTCCCTAACACCCCTAGCCGCCTTGGGATCCGTCAACCTCGTGCCATAAACCAAATCACAAATCCCAATCGTGCCGAAATTCCCCACAAACAGCTCGTGGTGCATATCATGGACCTCCATATTCCAGCCATACACCGGCGGGAGCTCATACCCGCAGTGCGCAATGATGGCCAGAAACAGAGCCCAAGACAGCATGAACCAGAAGGTCGTTATGTGCGCGCCCAGCAATGCGGGCGGTAAAGCGACGGGGAGGATGTTGGACAGGAAGTACTCGACCGGGTGCGCGTATAGGGCGGCAAGTGCGATTGGCGTCGTGAACTCGTGGTGCTTTTTGTGGATGTGTTTGTAGATCTTTGGGTGGTGGAGAGCGCGGTGGGCGTGGTAGAATATGACGTCTTGGAGAATTATGCTAAGCACTATATGCTTGGCCATTGTTGATGACGACGGGAGGGACGACGAGACGTTGTAAATCGTTGTCTTTTTGCCGGAGGTGAGATAGTATAGGCCGGCTAGGTATGTGAGGTGCAGGGCGGAGGTGAGGATCTGGTTCGCGAGCGAGTTGAGGAGGCCCTTCTTGATGGCTGCGTACTGCGGTTGCCTAGACGGCGCCTGGATCTTGCGCCAGGGAATGTACTTGGGACCCAGGATGTCCATTGCTGTGAAGATCAATGATGGGATCCAGAAGCCGGTGAAGAGGACGGCGGCGCTGCCGAGGAATTCGATTTCGAAGGGGGTGTAGGTGCTTGTGGTTTTGGACCACCATGTTGAGAGGGGGGTTGCGAGGTGCGACATCCTGAATGTTGTTGCTGTAGTTGCTGAGGCTTGTTGATGTCCTGATTTTTTGGGATGCTGGCGAGAAGCGTCTTATATAGACCAGGGCACGAAGCTAGGCTCTATCTGAAGCACTGGGTAGAACGGCCACGGCTTCCAAAAGCACCAACCACCAACCACCAACTCAGAGTACTCCGTATATTAATGGATCTGACTAGACACTGCCACGTACGTCAACGACAGGGGCTTGACAGGTGTCTTGGGCGCGGCTGAAATGTGACAATAATATACTCGCACTAACGGGGGGCCTTCTTGTGGCGACGCTAATATGACATCGACGGATCCGTTGCTGGAAACCCATTCTGCGAGATAGGACTGGCAGGATGGCAGAGGTGGGGGCCGTTTGAACGGAGATCAGGAACCTGGATATGGAGTGGATTTGATGATAGCTGATCAGATAACAGGTGTGTTTTGGAATCTCGAGTCAGTCGGGTGTGTAGAACAGGGCCGCATGTCAAACAAGACGCCCAAGCAATTTCCTGCACAAGCTGCAGTTCACCCGCAATACCAAGCTGAAGAACAGAATAAGCTTACAAAATCTCACTAAGCAGCATGAACGTCTGCAGCCCAGTCTGGGACCCGCGCGTGGGAGTGGCATCATGGCCCAGTGCTCTCTGGCCCCAAGCCCCAACCCACAAGTGAGCCAGCTGAATCGCCAGCCAAGTTCTTCAGCACTCTGCAGGAAAATAGAATTTAGGCGACAGCGCTGATTGGCGGATCTGGCGTCGGCAGGAAGCCGGTCTGACAGTCTGACTCGAGTGATTGGGGCCAAAAACCACACAAGGCTGTTAGCCTGTGCAGCATGCATGCGGCATCTCGGCATCCAGCCCGCGATCTAGATATGGCGTTGCTTGTTGCAGAAGTGTCCAACAGTGGTATTGCATGTTATTGGACGCAGATATGGTGGTGGTTGGTCAGCTGCAGTGTCAGGCTGTCATACCTACCGTACTCAAGCTCAGCGTATGGGGCGGGGGCTTAGCGCGCTATGGAAAGTATAGCGTCACACTCACGCCTTCTAAGCCCTTCATTTGGCTTTCAAGGTTTGAATCTTCTCCAACTAGTCTACCGGCATTTGCTGATGGGGCCAAAACTCGGTGGATCTATGAGATTTGTATCGCTGGCTCGGAGTTGTGCATCGCTGGTTCGCTATGGGGGTAAAAAGATGATATGGTGATCACACGGCCCGGATGCACCAAGGAAGAGGATGGGAGTGCCCACTGTAATTGCAATTGCAATTACAACCGAGTCGGCTCTATCCGCTTGTGACTTGGGTGAAGGGCATTGGCACACGATTGTGTAGTTGGATTTGCAATATGCCGACACAACGCTCTAAGCGCGGGTCACTCTCCCTATAGTATTCTGCTGAAGGAAAAGACATGACATGTATGGCCCATCAAAACAAGTCTCTTTGGTTCCACAAAACTGCCCCAGGTTGTTTGAGGTATTTTCGTGAATATGGTCAGTATTGACCGGTTATCAATAGCCTCAGCCCCCAACCCTTGTCGACCCACGGATATTCAGATACTGACGGTCATATGAGACATTCCGGTGTTTTCAAGTCTCATGCCGGTACTTTGCTCCGGACGAGCGGAAGTAGGAGGACGCTGTCGCGCAATTGCCGTCTCATATCGCGCTTGCTAGGTACCATAATGAGCGGCGAGGGTACCATAGATATTAAGCGAGCTAACCGTGACTTGTTCGTACCTCCTGAATTAGGGCGCTCTATAGTGTCATTATACAAGACTACATTGTTAACCGCTGAGCATGCCATGCGTCCCTCCAAAGATCAGCCACCACTCTTGTTTGGCCTCTCTACATTGACATCGCGTTAAGGTGTGGCTTCCCCGGGTTCCATGGCTGCTCACTCTCAGGAACAGGACCCGACCGATTAGGTTCGGAAGGATATCTTCGGTTTGACTGGAGCTCACTCCACCAATGCACGGGCATGGAGCTGTACTGACGGCGGATCTGGAGTTTGTCCTCGTTGTTGTTATGGAGCTTTGCGCAGTCAGTGACAGAGGGGGATGAATATATCAAGTCTCGGATTTGCCCGGGCAAACAGGGCGATTGCTAAGACTATGGCATCTGGGTGTTCTGATAGAAATCCACCAACCAACACAGCCTATTGCATTGGACTCACTTTGCAAGATAATAGTGCTATAAAGAGACCGATAGACCGCATGGCACATAGCTCACCTCAATCTCCAGTGGCTGCAGTGTACGGCCCCGTAGCGTATTGCGAACTTTTGCTCTTTCATCCATGAGAGATCATCTAGGTACCCTGCCGATAAAAGATAGTCAGTCTTACAACCTAGCCTCGGTCCTCTCACACAACCATCTTCGCAGCGCCATAGAATACATTGAAAACAAGGAAGGTGTAGTCAGTGGGTCCGACAACATAACGGCCCCCAACCCCATCGCCATCTCCAAGCTCCAGCTCTCGTTTGCGCTAACCAGTTCGATATTAGTTGCAGCCTGCATGTTGTCATCCAGCGCGGTGGGACCGGGCTGGACCTTGCACAACAGCTAAGCCTTCGTCAATGCAGCCACGTGTTGGGGGTGGCCCGGGTGGGAGGGTTGGGTTTGCGAGGGGCCGAGGGGGAGGGCAGTGCCCCTTTTGCAGATAGAGCGCCTTGCCCAGACACCAACGGAGTAGATAGGTAGTTTACAGAATTCTATAGCTGTACAAGGGCTCGATGACTACCAGATTTTCTGCTCGCATGGAGGGGAAACGCATGCAGGTGCCTTGCTGATCATTTGCTTACCATGCATTGATTGTGGCATGTAGCATGTGGAGAGTGCCCTGTGTCCTTATCTAAAGCCCCCTTAGTCCCCCCACTAGTCCTGTACCCGGACAGGTCGGCTCTCTACCTGTCCTGCCAGCCGACCTCGAGGGTGATAAGTATTCTTGTGCGTTTCAAACGGGCAATTCCATCGTGTGCGGGCTTGAATCCAAGATGAATAATATTTACAATAGAAGTAGATGCGCATACTAGTCCAATATCCTCAAACCCAGAACGCCTGTATTATCCCCAACTATGAATCCCCCTTAACCGAAGCCGTCACAAACGTCGACTCAACCCTAATATGCGAAACACTCTCCGCATCCTCCCTATCCCCTCCCCTCGGCAAACTCGTAACATAGTTCGTCAGCCCAATCTCATCCTCATCCATATCCATTCCCTTATTACTCCGGCCAAGCATACTCCCCCCGCGATGACTCTGCACCGCATTGGACCCATGTCTCCCTCTTGACTTGGTACTCGACAGGCCAGGCCTTGAATTCGAGCGAGAATGTGTGTTGCTGTTGCTCTTGCCGTACGAGCTGGAGATCGAGCGGTGCGCGACACGGGCCAGGGGCGCGAAATGCGGCAGGCACGCGCACACGATGGCGATGGAGGGCTCGATCGTGCTCCAGATGAAGACGGGGCCCATGAGCCAGGTTAGGTCGGTGGCGTTCATGAAGACGCTTAGGTAGTGGATTCGGACGATGGAGGCGACGCAGACACTACACGAAACAAACAAAACAGTATTAGCTCTCTTCAAGTCCAATTCCACGATTCAGGTGGCAGGGTAAAGGGGGACGGAGGCGTACAAAATCCCCACCGCCATAATCCCACAAACAGCGACCTTCTTCTTCAGCGTCATCTGCAGCTTCACGATGCGGGGGAACGGAATGGCAAGAATAATAAAGTCGTTCAGCATGTTGATGATCCCCGCCGCGAGAAAAAACTGGTTGATGTCGATGCACGTGCCCGTGGTGCCGCTGAACTGCGTCCAGAAGTGGGAGACCGGTCGGCAGGAGCAGCTCATGGTGACCCAGACAATTATGGGGTAGGAGGCTGTGATGATGCCGGAGATGGCGATGGCGATCTTTAGGGATTGCTCGAGGGGCGAGAAGATGCGTTTGTAGAAGAAGAGGATTGAGATGCGCGTGCCGGTGCAGGAGAGGGCGTAGATGAAGGTGTAGGAGAAGAGGAGCTGTTGCAGTGGTTAGGAGAGCTAGGCTGGTAACTGGGGATGGGCGATGGACTGACTCTATATAGGGACATTAGGTCGTTCAGTGAGACGGCCCAGACGTGCTTTCCTGCGCCTACGGTGCCGCCTGTCATTGTCAGTTGGTGGTTCCCTATGACGATAGTACAGTGCACTCACCAGCAACACTAATTCCAGTCGTCGCAGCTATACCGACCTTGAAGAACAATTCAGTTAGCGGGGATCCTGCTCAAACCGACCGAAATAACCTCAACTCACCAAAGCCGACAAAATCGCCCAGTCATCCGCCAGAAACGGATTCCGCAGGATAAAGCGAGCGATGAACCGCAGCAGGATCGCAACGACCGCCACACACAGCATCGCAATCACGGCGCCGTTATTCTCCTCCCAGCTGCCCTCGCTGAGGTCGACATTGTCCGGGGCTGGCCCGAAGAGGGCTTCGATGGCTGGATCCACGGCCATACTCCGTACTCCTAAGAATCAGAGAGATGCAAGAACTGTGGACAGTATCACATCGAGACGATGTCGATGTCGGTCGATCCCAGGGGAACGGTCGCAGCACTGGATGGGTCGCGATTAAATGAACGCCTGGTCAGTCCTGACCTCATGGCAAGATGCGCAAAAGTGGCACTTGCATGGCATGGCATGTTACATGGGGGCCGGCCCCGAGCCGTGTTTCCTCAGGAAACCCGCCATGGAAAATATACGGAATATACGGGATATTGGCAGGGATTGGCGGCGTTCTTGTTGGTTGGAGATAGATGAGCTGTGGGGACCACGCCGTTAGCGGGGGGCCAGACAGGGGGGCCCCGACGGTCCGGTCCTGCTGGACGCGCAGGTTGGCAAGGCACGAGTCGGCTTTGACTCGGCAAGTACCATACTAGAGTAGGCAGACCTTCCGCGTTTGGTTTGAGGTTAAGAGGCTAGATAGTTGGAGATAGAGTGCGTGGTGCGGTGCCCGTCAAAAGGGGGCGGTCCCCCACCTGGGCAGTCCCCTCTCGATTCCGTTTCTCCAACGCGTTCGTGCTCGTTTGAATCAGATCAGGAAAAAATGGATAACCAAGGCATCCCCAATCTCACGGCCCTCGAGCGCATCGGGCCCAAGGGCTACCTCCGCTACGTGTTCCCCTTCCAGCTGGACGACAACTACGACCTCGAGGAAGTGTCGCGCGTACTCCAAACCGGGTACAAAGCCCTCACGCGCCGGATTCCCGTCGTCGGGTCCGAGGCGGTCCCTGATGGAAACTGGCACCAGGCGGGGGTGATGAAATTGCAAGGGAGCGAAGACTCGGAGAAAGAGGCGACTCGCGTCGTGGTGAAAGACCTTCGGGCTTCATACCCATCCACGTACGCCGAGCTAAAGGCGAAGAATTTCCCGGTCGCGGCGTTCGACGCCGAGACGCTGTGTCGGCGGTCGGTGTGGCCGCAGGCGGGCGAGCGCTTGCCTGTGTCGCTCGTCCAGGCGAATTTCATACAAGGTGGACTGCTGCTGACATGGTGTATCTTCCATATGGCGGGCGACGGCAGGTCGTTTTATCTGTGGACCAAGGTGTGGGCTGAGGAGTGTCGGCGGGCGCAGGGGATTGAGATCGCAGAGCCGTTTTCGTTCCCCGGTGCTGTGTGGAAGGACCGCAAGCAGGTTATGAAGCCGTCGGGGAATAATGCGGGCAAGATTGAGGATCATCCCGAGTATACGCTGCTCCCGTTTACGCCGCAGGGGGCGCCGCCGAAGATGCTCTCGCAGAGTCACCGGGGCCAGGTCTTTTACTTCTCCAAGGAGTCGCTGGCGGCGTTGAAGGCTGAGGCGTCGCCTGCTAATGCGACGCAGCCGTCGGATCAGTCGTGGATCTCGACTAACGATGCGCTGTCTGCTCTCCTCTGGCGTACTGTCATGGCCGTGCAGTCACCACTGGAGACACTCGAGGGCGACCCCGAGTCCACCTTCAACATCGCCATCGACGGGCGCGCGCGCACAAGCCCTAAAGTCCACCCGGACACGCTGGGCTGTTTCCTGGAGTACGTCGCGATCAAGCTGCCGATCCGCAAGATCCTGGGCGAGCTGAACATCGCCGATCTGGCGATCCTGATCCGCAAGGCAATTATCCGGGCAGATGAGAACTTTACTGATGATGTGGTTTCACTCGTGGACAAACTCGAAGACGTCGATCGGCTGGTTCCGACCGCGTTCTTGGACGTCCCTGGCTTTAACTGTATTCAAACCTCGTGGATTGGCTTTGAACTGTACGGGCTGGACTGGGGTAGCTTGCTGGGCAAGGGCATTGAGGCTGTCCGGTCACCGCATGTGGGTGTGCTGAATGGGACTCAGGTGGTGCTGCCGGTGTTGCCGGATGGGGGGATGGAGGTGGTCATGGGGGTCGAGGGCAGTTGCCTGGAGACCCTGCTGAAGGATCCCTTGTTGACGCGGTTTGGTGTGGCCAGGTAGACCGAACTTGTAATGTTATGATTAGCGATTGATGATACTTTGAGAATGAATGCGACCGTTACGACAAGTCAAGACACAAGATGGGTTGGCGACTATGATGAGTGGAGTAGGAGTACGGAAGTATCCGTACGCGGGAGAGAAAAAGAAAAGGCAAAAAAGGAACGTCCCCGCCAAGGCTCGAACTTGGAACCTCCTGATATTCCGATTTCGTAGAAACCACTTAACAGTCAGACGCGCTAACCAGTTGCGCCACGGAGACGTTGTTGAAGAAAGAACGTTCTGCTGTAATATATGTCACAACCTGCTTGGCTTATTGCTATACTTTGCGGCACTCTCACGGTTAATACTCATACACATAACACCCTACCATATTAGTCTCACGCAACCCTGGCTTCAAATTTCCACCTCTATGAGAAAGACAACTATTGCCCTTAGTTTATTAGATTCATTTCCTTTCTCTTCCAGTGCTAAAGCTGCGGTGGAAAAGTACAGCAAATATATATATATATATATATATATTCCGACACGAGCCCTTTTAAGAGGATCCAATCGTTCAACACAATCGGGCCACCATGTAGCCTTATCCAAGCTCACCGTACGCAATCTACCCGAAGAGGTTGCGCTAAGATCGGAGAACACAGGCAGGGGATGTGCCCTAGTTACGACTAGCCAGCTCCTCACTGTCGAGTGCCTCTCTGAGGTGCGAGGAACACCCGTTTGCATAACCCCTCCATTACCAAGTAACAATTGCCATAATAATTAGTCTGGGCGTTTGCTTCTCTGGTATTAATACTAGTTCGCTAGCAAGGACTATCCTACTTCCCTTAGTACTTCATAGATAACATGATCTTCATACTTCAGTAATTTGATAATTGACAGCCCCCCCATCAAAGGTTTTGCAGGCAACAAACACAAGTCATTTCAATCGCTGAACGAGGCTAAGCAGTACTTAGCCGCTAATGGCGTTCCTGAAGACCAGCGAGTAGTCGTGACCTCTATGGATGAACCACAGGGTCAAGTGGAGGAACCATCTCAACCATATCTTGAACCTCCTGCCGAGTAGGCTCGTAAATGACACAGATTTGGCTGGTCTCCCTTGTTACAAAGACTAGGTTAGTCGTCCTGATGTGTCCAAAGCAAATGACGCTGACATTTTCCTTCTATTGTGCTGTTGAGATCTTCTGAGACCATGGAATATATGTTGTACGGGTCAAAGTAAAGACTTTTAGCCCATTCATGAAGCGAACAAGTCTAATCGCACCATAATGTTTGTTTCATCCGTTGCTCTGAATGCCTAGGAGGTGCAGATAGCCATGGACACATCTGGTATAGCATCGATCGTGAATCCGAGTATCTAGTTGTTTATCAAAGTTCGATTTTAATAAGACTATGGGCTTCATATTGGACTGTCTCTATGTTATTTAAGGAAAAAATGGACCTCTATATGAGGTAAGACGGCCACCGGATGTTTATCACTGCAAGCAAAATCGACCTCTTTTTTGAATACTCTTTCTGACACTAAAAATCAATATAATGAGATGATGAAAGACAGAAAAAGACAGCACAACCAACAGACCACCTTCATCGATTCATACGCCATTACCACTGCTGAGAATGGTGTTTTGTTGTAGAGATTTTCCTGGGGGTGGTTTTAGGCACCCGCATCAAAATGGCCTAAGCTCTAGGATAACTTTGATCAAAGACGATTTCTTCGGCAATCCTCGCACGCGCGTATATGGCACCGGCGACATTGGAGAATATACTTTCTGTGCCGATCTCCACATATTTCACACTCGAAGCAAAGTCTGCCCGTACCAAAAATGCGTTCAAACCGACCTGGATGCTCACATTCGTGATTATCTCTCAGATCTTCTTGCATCCGTGCAACACGAAGTTCGCGAACTCCAGGAGGTAATGCTTGATTAGCTTCGCGGTCGACTACTTCCTGAGCCCTATCCACCAGCCTTTGCTCATTCCATCGTTCGCAGGAACACGTCTTCCATCCCAGGCCACACAGATAGCAGAATTCGGCTCTACACTTGCATCTAGCCATAGTATCAGTAACCATCATCAACCTATACTGATGCGCAAGGACAAGCCTGGAGAATAACATACGTCATATGGTAGCAGCCAGTACCTAGCTGTACTAACGCTCGGCATGAAAAGCAACGTTGCCAGCCCTCTCTGCTCGCTAAAGATAAAGTAGCCTGTAGGGCAGGGTCGGAAGCACAGTCGTCATAGTGATATGTCTCCTTACACATTGTGCATGTGGAAGAGTTGCAAACATCACACTCTGCCTGATCTGCTGTGATCCTACTTGGAGGTATAAATTTGCCGCAGCCTATATTGCTGCAGTATGTTCTGTCTGTAGTTGTAAACTCAACAGCCGCATTCTCAAATTCACCAAGCTCGTGCTCAGACATATCTGATTCAACAAGAAGCAAGGGAATCGCTTCACGACAGCATCTGGGCGGAAAGAGTGATTCGTCCTTTGTGGCCCTGAGGAAGAGACTTTTCAGGCAATCAGCACAATAAATATGAGAGCAGTTCTTCATTTTAATCATTCTGCACACTGGAGAACTGTCGTAGCAGACGCAGCACTGGGCCTTTGTGTTCAATTTCTGTATCATCTCTTCCTGCCGCTGTGTGTATGTCATCGAGGGACTGGCAACTTCACTCTCCTGGTAGTCTTCATCAAAGTAGGGAAGCTGAGTTGCGATGCAGGAATTGCTTTTTGATAGTGGAAAGTCGCATATACTATCTTGGTCGTCCGTAGGCGGGCTCTCACACGTAATCAGATCAGCAGAACCAGTCGACATTGCCAACCGCCTATCATTGCCGGCCTGGGTTTCTTCTCTCCTGATGACAGTAATGGCCTCCCCATCTGAATCCACAGCGAGGGCAATACTCCGAGCAAGCCTTCGGTCACTCAAAAAGGTGATATACGCCTCAACTTCGTCTCGAAACATTGAAGTAGCAGTTTCAACGTCGGGAAGAGTACCAGACCGATATTTTCCTTTCCCATTCTCGCGATAGCATTCGATTTCTTTCAGTTGCTGTGTCAAAGCCAGTATTTCGTCCTCAAAGACAGATTGAGAATGTTGAGCCGGAAGTAGTTCCATGTTAAGCTTTCCAATAAAGATGGACTAAGTGTCAGAGTAATCGTTGAAGTTTGAATAGAATGTAGAGGCTGACTATTGCGGTGCAACTCTTGACCTGGGGATTTTGTATATTAATAAATGTCAACTCTCTGCTGCCACTCAATGCACACCTACATTATCAACTGCTCTTGATCCCTTACGTACGACAAGTCTCCATAGCACGCCAAAATTCCATATGAAAGACAGGAATTCCACGGAGAACAGCCACAGGAGACAGATAGGGCTCCGTCGTTAGATTGAACAGGAGTCTACTTCTGCCTTTATGACTCTTCCATCCAAAAGGAAGGTCTCCTTACAGAATGCTGTCAAGGGTCACTCGTCAAGTGGTTCTTTTCTTTCTGTTTGCAAGGGTGCACCCCTTACATACGGTGACCAAACTTTCTTGTATCATCTCGATTTTCTTGAGAATACTCAAGCCAACCAGGTAGTACCAAATGATGCACAACTTGTTTTAATGGACTTGCAATGTTGGGGATCTAACTTAAGATAGGTTGGAATGTAAAATTGTTTGAGTACCATCATGCAAGGAGCTTATTTCCTGACCGACTATAATTCGAGGTGAGAACATAGTAGAACTCACAGCTCTTGGCTATCTTCTCTGCTAGTACCTTCGCAATGGCTTCAACTTTGGAGTATCGGCGGCATATATACCTGGCCTGCAAAGCTATATTCTCAGCTCAGAATGCTGCGATTCGGAAAAGGAAAGCTATTCAGAAGCGTCTCGAAGACCACAAATCCTCGCTACAGTCCCTAATACCCGATTTCGATATTATTCAAACAGCGAGTATATGCCAAGCTCTTCTTGAGAAGCAAGTTTTTCAGTCTGAGATAAAGGCGAAGCTTGAATTCCCGGAACTATTCACATCTTCGGTGGATGGAGATTCCCAGCACCTTGAATCTGAAAAGGAGGCAGCGAAGTCAGAGGCAGAAATTATCGAAGAAATCGCCATGAATTATGAAAGGGACGATGATGGAGCGGGTACAGAAGTCCCCAGTGATCACCCAAACTATATTAATGAACGAATCGAACGCCATACAAACGTCATGTCTACGCCTATACTAGCAGAGAACTCCCTGCTCCCGTCCTTCTATCCATCATATTTCCCCTACCGTGCTCAACACACCATTCTTTCAAAGGTGCAACAGGTATTAGAGCAGTCCTGCTTCGATTTCGCACAGAAGTGGTTTCCGAAGGAAATTGAAGAACACGGATGGGACTGTGCTGAGGCAGTTGAGCTTACAAAATGGACCAGGTTGATCCAAAAGCGAAGTTCAGAGCTGCCTTGCGACAGTTTGCTTGTAAGGGGCCAAGAACTTAGCAGCGCTCTATCAGCAGTTCATAAGGTCCGCCACACTGCTGTTCACCGACTATCGACTACCGCCCGCGGAATTGATACGTTTGTGCTCTCTGCCATGCGTATGACAAGTATCCTACAGGATCATTTACGCACATCTCAATTGGAGGATCTTCATCTGGATCTCGTGAGCAAAACAGAAACTATTGAGCTTCAAAAGAAAGCCCTCGAAAGTGCCCTTGCGCAAGACCTCGAAGAAATACAGTTTCAAAGAGAAGAGCTAAATAAGAAAGAAGAGAATATAAAAGCAAAAGCCCTGAAGAAAGATCAGGATATTAAGTCGTTGGTGGGTAATCTGCTAGGAGAAACGGTTGAGAAAGTGTTTTGCCATGATTACCGAAGTCAATGGGAGGCTGAGATGGCTGGGTTCGCCACCGCCGACGAGGGCGATGATGGCCCTCAATAGTTTAGGTCAGTGATCGGAGAAGGAAGATGAGTTAGACTAGTTAATGGATTTTGATTGTAAGTGAAAGAACGTGAGCCTACTTCTGCCCCTTTGAAATAGACGGCTGCCGGGCGAACTTGCGTTTGAACTGAGTGAACTCCTCTTCTTGCCGCCTGAGCTCATACAACCCTTCACGGAAAGCCGGGCAATTACTGAAGATTGCGCTTCCTGCAAGAACCTTTGGCTCCTCATCGATGGGTCTGAATATGGCCCGGGGAAATAGACACCAAGGTTGCACGTTAAGTTGACCTTGCTCAATGTTGATATCCACATGGTCAAGCTCAGAGCATGGCTCTGGGACCCAGTCTTGACCACATAACTGTGGAGGCTCTGTATCAAACTCAATGATGCAACTATCCCTCTTTGCCTTGTTCCAAAAACATATACAGTCTGTGAGAAGATGCTCAAGGTCACACTTAAAGTCCTTCTCTTTTTGCTCAGGCACAATAACTCGAAGAATATCATAAAGATGCTCAGTTTCGAGAAGGGCAAGTTGATCAGTAGGCGTACTATTCTTGGTAGCCTGAAGAGCAGCAATGTCTGAGCCCTCCAAGGTAAGATAACGCCATAGGCTTTCCTTCCTGCGATCTTGGCGAGCAAGTGCTTCTGATATTTTCACAAAGGCGGATGTCTGGTCTGGAAATAGGCGCATTTGTGGCCCGCCAAAAGGTTGCCAGAGGGTACGACATATAGCCTTCGCAATGACCGACTCTGCAGCCCAGACACGAAGGTACTTGGATGCATCAGATGTAGTCAGAGGGACATATTGGAATATTTGATCGTGGCTACAAAGAATATGTTGAGCCCGATCAATATCCTGTCAAACGTTAGCGATAAGCTCTTCCTTTTGATGGGCTTTCTACATACAGAATCTTCCCCTGGGAGCTCCCCAAAATAGGCATGTCCAATTGCCCTAAGGCCTTCGTGTATTCTGGACAAGATCTCCTCGCTAAGATAATGGTTAGATATCCATATTTAGACAATCATATAGAGTTCTGCCTACAATTCTGACAAGGGGGAATCCTGAGTCTTGTACCTAGACTCAAGCTCTCTTTGCTGGTCTTCAAGCTGTCTCGTGCGGGCCTTGAACAGAGCAAGAGTCCTTTCTGCATCATCTTTAGTAGCTGTTAGGTCCGAGACTTGGCTGTGTAGCTGTTGAATCTGCTGTGCAGCCTGCTCGAGTTTTACAGCCACGGCCTTTTCGTTTTGCTTGGCCTTCCTCTGGAACTCGCCCTCTATTTTCTTCCTCTCGATCGCCAGGGCTTTTTCATACTTAGCCTTCTCATCAGCCTTGAACTTTGTCTTTTCCTCTTCCAACTGCTGTTTTTCTTCCTCCAGCTTTTGTAGAGAAAGGTTAAGAGAGGCTTCTTGGTTGTTAAGATGGCTTTGGAGCTCCCTTAATCGACATTTTTCTTCCTCAATTGTACGAGACTCCTCGTTTTTGGAACGCTGTAGTTCCCTAAGTGCGGTCGAAAGGTGTTGTATTTTTTCATCTTTTTGCATGAGTCCACCCAGAGCGCGCTCAATCTGTTCAACTTCACTGTTGTAGGACCCTAGGAACTGAATAACAGCGACTAGACGGTCAATGGGCTCTCGGGGAACTTGCTTGCCAGTGTTTATGTGGCTAGCCTCGTCACTACTTTCGTCGGTGGCTTCGGTGTTGGCTAGTCGTGCCTGGCGTCTTTGGTGTCGACGTAGCTGCCGTGCCTTCTGCTTTAATCCAATGATTGTTTAACGATTGAATTGTTCAAAGATCAAACTCAGGGAACGTTCACAAACCTGGGTATCCTTTGAGGACTCGAAATTTCCGTTCATAGCGATAAGTGACTTCGTCAGGCGAATCAAAGGAGAACTTATTTTGTGAGAGACCATAGGGGGGTTATGAGCCAAACCACAGCACCAGTAAGATAGGCGGGTTGATATAGGTCACTTTCAATCGGCTCACATTATCAGAATCCAAGAAGACTCTCTAGGTTGTCATTCCGCGCGATCAGCTTTCTGAAAGCAAGGAAGACTCCCTCTGCCCTTCTGATATGCCTGGTCGCCTTAGCTATGCACATGCCATCGTTCGTGCGCCACCAAACTCAACAGTGCCTGCATGCCTACTGATCATCTTTAGTTGGGTAGAAAGAGGAATATCCTTTAAACGGGTTTTCTAGGGTGCTACAGCGTGTGAAGAATCGACTATCACAAAGTGCAGAGGGACGCCAGTCAAATATTTCGCAGTGCATGCAGTAAGGGAGCCTCTGGCAATTCGGACTCAGAGCACGAATCAATTCATAATATGGTCTTTCAAGATAACAACGCATTTGCGAGGCTGCACCTAGGCATAGCTGGTAAACGAGCGCCAAGAGCTAACTGCCGCCCACAAGCCAGAGCCCTTTCACAGCCTTATTTCCGAAAGACAGGCGGCTTCCTAAATTCTACGTAAATTGTACTTGAAACTTCTTGGTACAGTAGATAAACTAGCAACGGGGCACAATATTAAGAGAAAATCTTAGCATTGATACAAGCCACGTTAATTGATTAAGCAAGGGGAATATGCAGCTGGCAAAAACAGTTAAGTCGCGTAACCATATACTGGGTGAAGGAGAGAAAATACCGATCAATGTTTAGCTGATAGGGTGAATACTAGGGCTCACCGTTCAGATGACTCCTTGCAGTAGCAGGAGTGGAGATGATTATAGATGTCTAGTTATGCCTCCGGTTAAGCCTACATCTATAAACTACAAAAGAAAATTAGAACTGAAGTTTAACATATCTTCATGTATGCTAGTGGGAAAAGAATAAGGGTAGAAGTCGTAAGATGATCTTGCGGACCAGGAACAAAGCATCAACGTTCAGAGCTGGTTCGAGAGCCTGCATGGGACCCGATATGAAAGGCTGTTTCTGAGAGCGATCCGATGTCCTTAGGGCCACTTTTGGTGCATACCTTAACCTCTTCGCCCTTAATCCTCAACGCAAGGCGAGGTAAGGGGGGCGGCATACTCCTAGCAGACCAAGTGGAAATGTTGGTGGATTCTGCAGGATCCTTCAAGTCTACCGAGATGGTTAAGAGCCCAATATATTAGCCTCGAAGCCTTGATAAGCGGTGACGCTAGTAAAAGATCCTTCCAGACCTTTAGTTCGATGAGATATCAATAGGGCTAGTTATTGAACAGGACTGGCGAATGAGTACGCAGCGGCTCTCTAAGTTGATGCAAGATAGCTGGGACAGTCGAGAACTTGTAGATTGTGTATGTGGCAAGAAATAACTCTTTCTTTGACCTGGTGTACGAGCACAAGCTTGACCACTAATTCTTTGGGCTGCTCTCTTCTCCATTGATAATATTTTAGGGCAGAGACTTGAATTCTTGGAGCCTGAAAGGAGGGTTAATATTATAGATTTGTGGGATGAGAACGGCGAGATTCAAGCTGAAATGGACGACGGTGGTGATAGGAATTGGAGTACTTGTTTTACCTGTTTCCGGCGGTTCACGGAACAGGAAGCTGAACGGCACCTATTGCTTTGGGTCCATCTCAAGCTCTCTGAGGTTTTTGACAGTTAGACGGTAGTCCTCAATTTTATTAATGATGGCTTCACAGTCGACGATATCCTGGAACAGCATTCGAATATCGGTCTCTTTTCATTCTCCTCGATCATACTCTGGGTCCAAGTCTTGAGGCTCCAAGTAGTCAATACCGGGATCCCCAAGTCTGGCAGACCGTCGCTGTTGCTGTCGGACCTTAGCACGATTTAAAACTATATCAACTTCTCCTGCGTTGCCAAAGTGCGGACGGTTGCGAGCGCGAGCGAGAATTTCCATCGCTATCTTGGCACCCTTCCCAGACGTGACAAATCCCTGAGTCTTCAACTTCAGATCAAGGGTCTGTCGGAGTTCATGGTCAGAGAAATCCTCAAATACAAAAGCGTTATCAATAGCAAATCGCCTGGACAGCCCTGGGTTGACATTCTGGAACATCTCCTTCATTTGCTCCTCGTAACCCAATAGTAGAACGCAGCGATCATCACCTGGGACGCTCTGCACCTCTGCTACTATGGTGTCAACCACAGCTGTTTTAAACTGATTGGTGTTTGAGCCCTTTGAGTCGCGTGTCCCGCCTCCGAAAAGACCATAGGCTTCATTGATGACAAGAACCTTTCCCAGTATGGATGCCAGGATCCCTTTCGTGTTCTGTTCCGAGCCCCCGATCATACTCCCTATGAAGTCTGCTGGGTTCTTGACAATAACTAGATCAAATTCATCAAATTAGACATATTGTCTACGTAGGAATGCAAGTATTCGAAAACTCACTCTCTCCGTTCGGCAAATACCCAAGATCGACCAGAATCTGCCCATAAAGCTTAGCTAGCCACTGTTGTCTTGCCTGTTCCTGGTGAACCCAGAAACACGCGGTTCAGTGTGAATTCGACCAAAGGCTTCTCATTCAACCCTCGCTCGTAATTACTTTGCATACTATCAAGCAAAGCGCGTACAGTATTCTTGACCGACGTCAGACCAATCATATCCTGCAGCTTTCTCCAGTCGGAACAATCCTGCAATGCCTTGTTGGGTTTTGGACCGGGGAGGTCTTTCTTGGTGAGCAGGAAATCATCGATTGGGGGTTTACTTGGGGTCTTTGCCCTCCTTTCACAGGCTAATCGTGTTGCCTGACGCGCCGTAATGCGAGAGAGAACATTTTCCACAGTGCGCGCATTCCCAAAGCCTTCATGCACACGTTGTCTGCCGATCCGACGAGCAACGATTCGACAATATAGACCGTCCATGCCATCCTTGACCTTCATTTCCTTTTGAACTTCTTATTGATCTGATATTCAAGGATTCGACGCAACTCTTGCTCGGTGTAGTCCTCAAACACAAATTCCTGAGGGAACCGACTGGGAAGACCAGGGTTATGAGCGAAAAACTTCTCCATCTGCCGGCGATATCCTGCAAGTACCACGACTAGCTTACCCGTGAGGTTCTCGACTTTGGCAAGCAGAAATTCAAGAACTTGGGAGCCAGAACCATGGCTCTGAACCAGCTGATAAGCTTCGTCGATGAAAAGCACCCCACCGCCATTGTTCAGTATCTTATTCAGTTGATTTTCGCAATTAGACACGCCACCATTGGCTAGTCGTGACTCTGTGATCTCGATGATAAAGCCACCAGGAATAATACCCATAGCCGTAAGGAACTTCGCGTAGATACGCGCGACTGTGGTTTTCCCCGTTCCTGGGTTTCCGAGGAGGACTGAGCCAAAACGGTCGGCTTTGAAATCAATGTTCTGCCTAAACGCTGCGTCGACTTGGGATTTGATGTTGAGAAACTTAGCTTTGATGCTCTCTAGCCCAATCATATCCATTAGTTGGCCTAGCTCTTTGCTTTCGCGGCTTCGTATTGCTTCTGGTATAGCCAGTCTTGCTCAGCGGAAGATAAAGCTTGCATAATGTCGGGGCCAGTGATTGTCTCTGACGTTGTCTGGCTGATATTCTTGTTCGGATTGAGCACCGACTGAGAATCTTGGCCGGTCTGGTCGGGGTTAACAGCGCTTGTCGAGCTATCTCTCCTGCGTACTGCGGTCCCACGAGTTTTCAATAGCTCAAGATCGTCGGAGGTTTGTTGAGGAACGCGTTGCCGTTCCTCTTCATCCCGATTTTCCTGCTGTAGTCGTCTCTCATGCGCGATCTCATCCTGGATTTGGGCTAGTTGCTGCACATACACCTGCTGCTTGCTTTGTCGTATTGCGTCGAGTTCCATGTCCCTCTGCCGTCGTCTCTCAGCCTCCCTGTCCTCTTCAGCACACCGACAACAATGCCCCTGTTGTTGGAAGCAGGGCATCATTTGCTTATGACTGCGCGGGCAGCTCCAATCTGTAGCTGCTTTGCATTGCATCTTAGAGTGATCTGACAGCTGATGGCATTTCTGTGGGCAGTCATGCATCCCACAGTTTAGTTTTGTTCCACTGTTACTGATTAGCCCCTGTTGATGCACAGTCAGGATACGAAGAGCGAGAAGCCTACCATGGCTCTTCGCACCCTTCATCAGGACATTTTGTGTCAAAATCCCCAGGCGATTGAAGAACGGCCGGTCTCCTGGGATGTCGCTCGCATTTCACAGGAAGGCCGTTATACAGATGTCCGCTTGCTTGAAGCTGATCGACGAATGGCCGCCATACACATTTGCCCTTCTTATTACTAAGAAATGTTTTCGAGCTCCCAATTATAATCAGAACATTTTGGGCGCGAGAAAGGAGTACGTTGAGCCGGTGTGGGGCCGCCATGAACCCGCTGTCTCCGTTCATGTTGCTCCTGGTCAAGCTCGCGATTATGATTTCACTCTCCTCTCCTTGGTAGCTATCTGCACAGGGAGTGCTGGCTATGAAGAAAGGTAAGTCATACCGATGGTAGATAATTCTATACGTCGCTTGATGTGCCGAGCACTTGCCTGCGTCATCAAGCCTGCGCGCACGAGGTCATAGGAGTCGAGGTCATTTAGTACAGGGTCTGTCTCCTTCCGTAGTTCCTCACGGAGGAGATGGAGCTGACCTAAATAAGGCGTAAGAACCACTAATTTATCCGTACCGTACCCTTGCTGGCCGAGATATCGAACAATCTTGAGAACTAGTTGCACCTTAAAGGCGTTTTACTTGCTTCTACCTCCTGCGTCGCTTCTGTCCGTCACTCCATCTAAATTCCTCTCCGGATAAGAATGATTAATGAAGATGACCCGATCCTGGAGACCTTTAGGAGCGGGCCGGTTCATAGTCTTGTCACTGTCCAGGAGCTCAGGGTAAGTAAGGTTACGGACGAGCGAGGATATTTCAGGTACCATGCGGTGCTGTTTTGCTAGGGTGGAATGAGGAAATCCAGAGAGCACCAATCGCTCAAAGAGTAACCGATTAAGATCGTATCCCGCTCCAATTTCTACGGACAGGTTATAGCTGTTGATCTTTGGTCGCAGTTGCTGGTGATCGCCGATCATGATCAGCTGCTTGGTGTGGGATCCCAAGGCAGTGAGGACATGCAACTCTAGAATCTCGCCGGCTTCTTCTAAAAGCACGATTCTAGGCGAGACAGCACCAAGATCCCGAGCGTGCATTGCGGCCCCAGTCGTGGTGCATCCAATGATCCGCTTAGAAAAGAGGATCTCGCGTGTTTTTTTGCTTCATAAATCTCCGCGCCTTTCCGCGCACCTGTCCAGTCTAACCATTAGACTTTGGACATTGGTAACCTGCTCTTCAAGAAGGATTTCGGTCCAAGATGCCAGTTTCTTTTCCCGGGATCGTTTGTCCATTTGCCACACACTATTGGCTTGCTCGCTGAGCTGATTGGAAAATGCCGTAGGGTATTTCTTCCCTTGAACCCAGCGACCGTATAAGTATTGAGAAGTGACTCCCTTACCTCCTTCACCGACGAGAGTCATCCCATCAGGATCAGCCGGAGGAATAAATGCTTCATAAAAATGCCCCTCCTCGAACTCAAGATACTCGAGGATAGTCTCGGGATTAAGTTTGAAATTAAAATAAGCATCAGAAGTGTTGTTAAGGTCTTCGCGCAAGTCCCTAGCCTTTTCCTTTATCTCATCAAGAATTCGCCAAGTAGCTGTGGACCGCCTGTTGCTAGCTTGTTGTTTGGAGAATTTGAGTGGTGCGGTCCGTTGAGAGGATTTGGAGCCGAGTCGTTCCACACCTACCTTCTCCTCTCATCTCTTCTTCTTGGTCTTCATTCCTGTTCTTCTTCAGTCCATGTCTTCTTAGATACGCGGCTCAACAAAGCATAAAGCACAGGAACTAGTCCCGAACTAGGCATTACGGCTCACTCTTGCCCTTAAGACCAGAACGGGCCGCACGAAGTGTGGGGCCCGCAGATCATTTTCTGAAGTACTCCATAGAGGAAGGGGGAACTACTTCTGACGCTTGGGAATTTGCAAATACGATTTTCACGGCAATAGTCGCACACTCTGCCTGGGGATCTGGAAAGACTCATTACGTTTGGGAAGTTATTGTTAGAAGTTTCTCTGTAGTCTGAATATCTCATGGTATTTTGTAGAGTCCCTCAACCTTCGAAACAGCTAATACAATTTCTCCTACACACTACAATCAGGACACGCCCATCACAATAATCATCAGTTTCTGATTCGTTGGCGTAGTCAGATATTATTGTCCACACTGGGGATATTTGTTCAGAACAAAAAAGAAGACGGCGACAAAGGATTAGTGAATGGGATCATCCCTGCTAGGTACCGGGAGAGTCACGGGATCTTTTCATGCGTTGTGAAACAGTAAATGCAACCGATTGATCTGCCTTCCTGGCTCTCTGTTGTGTAGCAAGCAGATTTTGCGATGACCGCGCGAATGCGGGTACATCGGCTGCTCTTACCTTGCAAGATAGGTGCTCTAGGCCACGTATAAACACATTCCAGATTGAAGATATCTGTCACATATTACCAAGCCACCGACTCAACTCAAACGAGTTGGTGTTGGATAAACTTGCGCAGGTTATCATTACCCAGGTCGCCCGCCCTTCTCCCACCCAAGCTCTTTATTTGCGAAATGGCTACCAGCGAGACTGTGCCACCCATCGAGCGGATCTTGAATTACACTTTTAAGTCGAAAGGGCTTCTTTTAGAAGCGCTGACTGCGGCTGGTGCGAACGAAGACAATCATGAGGGAAATAGGCGTTTTTCCCATGTTGGACTTGGTATAATTCATACGGTGTTGTCACTCGAATGCCTTGAAAGAAAGTCATCTCCAGGTAAGCTCTACGGTTTGCGTATTCCATTCGAGGTTGCCTAACTTCTTGCGGGCGCTCTTGGAGAGCGTAAGAAGGAGCTTTGCGCATATACTCATCTTGCGGCCATTGGAGAACGATGTACAATTGATCGATATATCAACTACTCTCCTCGGTCTGGTAGGGGGAGCAAAACTGTTATCGGTACTACAGTAGCAGCAATTTTAGGGGCAGTGTTCCTGGACAGCGATTGCCGGAAGCGAACGTGGGAGGTAATGCAACACGTTGGGTGAGCATGCTTTTGCTACATGATTCCAACATGGAGGAAGCTAAAACAAGATAGGTTCTTCCTACAAGCAGGCGGCGGAGTAAACCCGGCAGAGCTGCAGAGTGGACCAAGGGTAGAAATGGAACAGGGCGCTGCTGCACGATGCTCAGAAAATCGGACAGCCATACCGGAGGAGTCGATCGGGGAAGGGTTCGATAATAGCAACGCGGTTGTCGCCAATAGTGAACATCCTTTGCCTGCGCGATCGTTCCACGGTCTAATTAATACTGTACAAATAGGCACAACATCCCACGACGGCCCGTCTCCACCACGCAGTGCGAGCCGGAAGAAAAGAAAACGGACTTTTGACGAAATCGAGGATTTTGTGAGCTATGAACGGAAGAAATGCATGGCAGCCAACACTTCGCTGCCAGAGGAGTCTTATTTTGCTCCTGAAATACAAAAGCGACTTAATAACTTGCCTAAGCTAGCGACAAAACTCATTCTTGGTATCGGCAGCGCACAGTCCCTAGTGAATCTTCGCCAAGCAATTCAGAGGTGGAGAAGTGAAGAGGACACTGCGCTATTGAAATCACGTTTATCTTTGACTAAAGTTGCGAGATTCACCATTATTCGCAACATCGATGGCGAGACCGCGTATTTGAGTATCCTCAAACGCTACCATATCCTTGAGCTGTTCAAGCAGTGTGGGGGCCATGAGACTCCTTCATGTAGTGGCTTTGTGCTTGTCCCTGGAGAGCCTACCACGAACAAAAAGATTGGAAATCCTCACAACAACGCAGAAGCAGAAGTGACTGCATGTATACTGAGGGACATGTACCCCAACTTGAAACCGACCTGTGCCGAATATAGGCCGACGCTGGAATCTTTGAAGCAGTATCGGCAACTAGGGCGGAGGTTCTGGGCAATAACTCTGCAGTATGGTCAAGGAGTTCTTGCTTTGTTGCCTAGTGGTGACCCCCCAGCTGATCAGGGTATATTCATGGCAAATAAAATGTAAGCCTACGCCTTACTTGGTTCTTCTCAGCACACTAACATCAGTGATAAAGAATATGCAACATGAAGGAGCAGGCCTTTCTTCAGACGCTGTCAATACTCGAAGCTTCGCAAGGAGAGGTTATACGTACGATGAGCAGGGCGGCTGAAAAACATATCGAAGCTTTGTTTTCCCAAGCTCCCTATGAGTGTTTGCCATTCAAGCTGGAAGAAGTTCAAACGGGCGACATTCTCCAACTCCCAAAGAATTCACCTGGTTTGCTATCGATTTTAGAATAGTCAGTGACATTTTTGATTAGTTGAGGGCTGTGTTGGCTTGTTTAGTTACCTGGCTGTTTTCCTGTTTTAGTACTAACGACAACTCACATTTGGAATCCCCTAATCGGGACTGCATGAGCAGCCAGATAGTGCGAGTATGTCAGCCAGTAATGGTGCGACGTAGTGGTCTCGTACATATTGTTGGTGGGAAATGTGTTGGGAATGCTCTTTTATATTTTGTACTATCTAGTGCTCGATAGGGGTACCAGCACGTATGCAGGGTGAATTCTCTCCCTTGATCGATGTCGTTTTGCTTGCCAAATCATTGCCACGGCCATACAGTTGCAAACTATATATGGCTTCCCAGGCCTTTCTCTTGAAACTTAAGCTTCATGAATAAATTTGCTCGTTACTTCCCTTACATCGTCACGAACCACAACAATGGTGATCCGCCGTCTATCCGCATCTGCCTTGGAGGCACTCTGTTCGAAGGACCAAATGGAACTTCTGGATTCTATTGATCGACTTCGGCTTCAAGGCATCAATCATTACATTTCTCTGCCACAAATTATCGTCTGTGGGGACCAATCTTCCGGTAAAAGCTCTGTCCTCGAGGCTATATCGGGAGTATCCTTCCCGATCCGAAACAGTCTATGCACACGATTTCCAACTGAACTGGTCTTGCGGAAAAACATCTGTACAAACGTCACAGTATCAATTGTTCCTCATCACTCGCGAAGTGATGAGGATCGGGAAAGATTGCTACAGTTTCGCGAGGAGCTCGATAGCTTCGAAGGTTTTCCTGATCTCGTTGAGCGCGCCAAGACTGCTATGGGTATATATGGTCATATTCCTGGCAAAGCATTTTCCGATGATACACTTCGCATCGAGGTGTCTGGTCCAGATCGGCCACATTTGACTATTGTGGATCTTCCAGGTCTCATCCACTCAGAAACAAAGCATCAGTCTGCCATGGATGTTGATCTCGTGCGTGATATCGTCAAAACGTACATGGTGGAACCAAGAAGCATTATCCTTGCCGTGGTCTCTGCGAAGAATGATGTTCCCAATCAGATCGTTCTTAAGCTGGCTCGTGAGGCCGATCCTTCAGGTGCTAGAACGCTTGGAGTTATCACTAAGCCCGACACTTTGATCCCAGGATCAGATAGTGAGGCCCATTTTGTATCATTGGCCAAAAACCAAGAAGTCGAGTTTCGCCTGGGGTGGCATGTCCTCAAAAACATGGATACGGACAAAGGTACATCGACTCTCCCGGAACGAAACAAAGAGGAATCAGCTTTTTTTGCTAGTGGCCTTTGGGAAACTCTACCTCGAAGCCATGTGGGTATTGATGATCTTCGAGAACGCCTGAGCAAGCTGCTGCTAAACCAAATTGCCAATGAGCTCCCGAGCCTGATAGCTGATATCAAGGCTAAGATCGAGGAATGTCACAACGAATTGAAGAAACTTGGAACTCCCAGAGCAACTCGAGAGGAGCAGAGATCTTATCTCTTCCAAATTAGTCAATCCTTTCAAAATCTTGTCAAAGCTGGCGTGGATGGAACGTATAATCACACGTTCTTCGAAAACGCCCAGTCAGAGAGTGGTTATAAAAAAAGGATTCGGGCGGTTGTACAGAACCTGAATAGCGACTTCACTAAAGATATGTACCTTCATGGGCATCTATTTCGGATCGAGGGACATGAAGAGGAGTATGAGGAAGAAGAAGACATCTCCGAGAACCAGAAACTCATCACTCGTACGGAGTATATTCGTCACATCGAAAGACTCCTGCATCGAACTAGAGGAAGAGAGCTACCAGGAACATTCAACCCAATGATAGTGAACGATTTGTTCGTGGAGCAATCGCAGCCTTGGAAGTCCATCGCCACCAGTCATGTATCCAGGACGTGGAACGAAGTGAAGGTTTTTATACGGGCCGTTGTCGTCGAAATTACAGATCTCGCAACCTCAAGCTCGCTCATGAAGCGAGTTTTCGATCCAAGGCTGGATGATATCCTTCGACAGCTACAAGAGAGCACGTTACATTTGAGCAACCTAGATCAACAGGGACACCCCATCACGTACAACCACTACTTCACTGATGATCTCCAGACAGCTCGGCAGGAAGAACTAAGACCCAAATTAACTCAGGCACTCGGCAAGTTCTTCAGTACTTCCCAGCTGACACGTTCCTACGTATCAGATACTCCAATTGACCTCGTGCGTCTACGCGACAAACTTCTCGAATCAGCCGAGGCAGATATGACACGCTTTGCGGCAGCAGAAGCTCTAAATTGCATGAGAGCATATTATATGGTAGGAGCATACATCAAACCTTTATATCATTCTTTAATTCTTATAAGTGGATGCAGGTGGCATTGAAAAGGTTCATCGATGGGATTGCTATCGATATTATCGAGACTACGCTTGTTCAGGCCCTGGGATACATATTTTCGCCTACGACCGTTGATGAGATGACTTCTGAGCTCGTGACTCTTATTGCGGGAGAGTCAAAGGAAGCTAGCGACTTTCGGGAACAGCTCTGTAAGAAACTCGAAATTCTCTGTTCGGGACTAGAAATTTGTCACAAATTTTCGCGCGTATCGGATTTCGGTAGGACAGCAACCATACCTTGCAAAGAATCGTTTACTAACGGAAGTTCAAGGAGCCTCCAGTATCGGATTGACCCCATCAGAGAGGACTCAGTCGGACAAGGAATGTCCTATTTTGTCAGATGACGGAGTTTCGATAGATAGCACCACTGTAACATGGACTCCTGCTGTACCTGCCCCAGACTGCTAAACATGTTGGGTGGTCTCGGTCTACTGACCGAACGACGAACACTTGGCTACATATGCGAATATAGAATCCCTACTTCAAGTCACAATATCATTCATTAGCAGTACAAAGTTTCAATCAGGCATATTGAACACATTCTGGGTGATGCCCTCTAATTCGAAAAAAAGCAAGAGGGTTGAGTTTCCCTCCGTTCTGGAGCCAATTAATGTAGCCATAAGTAACATGTTTTCACGACTACCTAGCTAGGACTTTGCAGCAGCCCGCTCGATAGGAAGAGCAGCGATCCAGGCGATCGTATAGGAGTTGGGGCTGTCGAGGGCCTTGCGCGAAGCCATCGTGCGGGGGTGTGGCACGGGACTGTGGTAAGTGAGTGAGAGAAATATTGGGTCCAACAAAAGGTGGGATAAGAACTAAAAACAGATAATCTAGTTGAGATAGCATTATCAGTCTTCTCAAGGTAGTCAAGGGAACTCGACCATGATGATCTGACGAGCGTTCAGCGAGACAATCAACCATCTCCAAGGCAGGGTGTGGTTGAGCCACTGCCCAATCTGACCTTCCTGCTCACTGGAGGGAAGCGTGATTGTGCGAACAACCACGAATTAGACAGGGTAGCGGCTAGAGCGTGCCAATCAACGATATCAGAGTCATTTTGTCCAGCGAAAACCCGACGGAGCGAATAGGTGTGCAGGAGGTTGTCTGAAATGCCATGCCCTCATGAAATGTCTGATTTGAACGCCCATGGTTTTATTTAGTTCGCATCTGCTAAAGCTTATGATGCCACGAGTGGAGCAAGCCAATTATGTGGACTTAGAGCTCACGGATCTGGAAGAAACTACTTTCCTGACATTCAGACGGGTCGATACCACTTGCAGCGGTGCACGGAATATTTCTTCGCGTCCCCGGGGAGGTATAGTGGCATGGGAGAAGGCGTAGACGGATGTTTCAGTGGCCGGTTTCCACTTCCTTAGCCGAGGGATTGAGTATACACTCACGGATGCGAGTATAGCCCAGAGCCGACTAATTGTTAAGCAAGTTTAGCCGAGCACTTTTAACCATATTGCAGCATACCGGGATGCCCGGAGGAAAGAGCCCCTTGCAAAGGCGCAAGGTGACTTGCTAGGGTCTATGTTGGATGCAACCCTAGGCACCTAGGTTTGCGTACGGTCAGCCTACGGAGACAGACAGCCTTCCAATCAAGCGGCCTTGTATGTTGTTCTGGCGCGCCAGCCGGATTGCTCAGCGTCTCTATCTAATACATTCCAGCTTATCAGTAGCTGCAAATATGAAGCGGCGATTGGTGTGTTTGAACGACTCTATCTACCACTATGCGTCGTGTCACTGCACGACATTTGGTTCTCGAGACCCGCCCAAGCGAAGGATGGGACAAGATACAGACCTACGACAGACTGAGCATCACTTTCGACGAGAAGAATCACCACGATCTATTTTATACTTCGTCGACCACGAGACCCGGGCCTAGTTATCAGTCAGGTCGCTGGCGGCTCGGGTCTTATTGTGAAGACACCAGCGATGAACAAAGGACACCATCATCGAGTATGGAGGAGAAAAGTTGAGAATGTCACAAGGTAAGGGGTTCACTTTCGTGCTACAATCCTTGCAACAATGCGCCTGCCAATCTACTATCAACGCGGCAGTCTCTGAGCTCAGCTTTGACTTGAAATTTCTTGATAAAGAAGTTAGCTTGCTCGTCTTGACAAGATTGTTAACTCCAATAATTGCGAGAATTTTAGCTAAATTGGTCTACATATCATTTCTCCAGTCTCGGAATTGTCGTTTCAAGATGTCTGCTTCGATACCTGCTGCATGTTCGTTGTCGCCAGAAGCAAGGCAGTACTTGTTTCACCATGTCTTCCTTCCGCCCAAACCCCCACAAGAAGATGACTACCATGCGGAACACGAAAGCATTCTCCTTGACACTGTTATACAGGCGCTCCAGGGATTCAAAGGCCACCTTCCCGGGCAGCAAGATCAGATTATTGCCCCCGTTGTTACAATGCTATCACGCCTCAGGGAAATACTAGGATCTTGTGGTGATGTCACTGAAAAGGCTCTTGAGATGGCGCTGGAAAGACTAGATTTCCATGGTATGCCTATGAGCCTAAGCATTAGTTCTGCCATCTGATGCCTGGTTTAGGGGGTTATTTGCCCATCCATATTCGACGCCAGAATGCGGCAGTCTTGATCACCAGGAACCACGATAAGTTGATGTGGAAGCGTTCGAGCTCTCTCCCCAGAACCAAGCTGTCTACGCAACAGCGGGGCGCCTTTAGCGAGAATTCCCTGGGCCGTTGTTTTCCTTGGATTAAAAGACATTCAGTGAACCAGGTTTTCAGAAAACTATCGCACAGACACTGGCAAAGTTGAGCCATTAATCTGTCCCAGGCACTAAACCAAAAGTCAAAAAAGCTCGGGAGTATCATGATAAAGATAGGGATAATGTCAGCCCTACCATGGTGATAGATTTCTTTACGGCTTTCTTGCACTCACAGTGTGCCGTTGTTAACAACTTACAAATCACCAAAAACACTCGTGAAGAAGTGCTGTACGTTAATAGTTGGCTACCTTGGCAAAGGTCTCCTTTGTGGCTTCTGATCCGGGTAGTTCTTCAGCTTATTTTTCGCCGTCTTGACGCACATAAGGGATCTTTAGATGAAATTTACAAGCATTTCATGGTATACTATATAAGCGCGATTATAAATACCAACTACAAAACAGCATGTGATAAAGATTGTTATATCATGCTAGCAAAGGTTGGTTGACGGCTACTCAAGCTTGACTTATCCAAGTGTCCTGCTTGGTTTCCAGCTGTCCGCGAAACCACTGAAAGATGTAACAACGCCCTTAAGGAGAGCTGGCGTGGTATCATGCGCCAGAACAGTTCTCAGTGGGACGAATTCCGGGTGGCAAAATTAGAGTTTGAGAAAGACACCAACTATTCATTACGAGACCTTGAAAAGTGGATAGAAGCCATCCACAACAGGCCAATTGTGTCTGGACCAACTGATTTCCAACCTATATCCGAGCTGCTTCAGTTCCAACCGCTAGAACTTCCATCGCTCGCAGATCTGATGGACGCCAGTATGAGGATATATAACGTTAGTGCTTTTGAGCACTGGGTCGAAGCCAATTTGGACCTTTGGCTCCAGGCACACCTAAATAGCCAAAACACATGTGAGCATCTGGGTAAGCTGATTCAAAATTACCATGAGATTGCGTCCCAGTTATATGCCGGAAACCCGGAGGCTAGATCGGTTATGTACTTGACAATTCTAGAATTATGGATTGCCTGCGATAAATCAGCAGTTCACATTCACCCATTGATTGGCGACTATGATCCCCACATACCCATGGGCGTTGTTCAATCCTTTGTCCTGCCTTTCAAATCCCAGCTGGAACGGCTCGCCCGCGCAGAAACGTATATGCGCCAGCGGCAGCAGCTCGTCCAGTACAGAGCTTCTAATATTTTCCGCGATTTTGGGACGTCGTTTTGCTTTTCTGTCAGGTTTTTCGACAACTCCCCTGAGCATCAAGCCCTATTTGCGACAATCCAAGATCAGGCCCAGCGCGATCGGGCCGCTAAAAAAAAAGAGCTTGACACCAAGCATCAACGCTATCAGGAACTAGTTGCCCTGGCTGAGGAGCTTGACTGCAGATATGATGAAGTTATTCCCGACTGGCGTTTCAACTTCACAGTACAGCGACACAGCCCTCACTGCCAAAAGTGTGGGTACCAGAAGCAGGCGGAGACCATGACCATTGATGTTCATGAATGGCCTTTGCCTCTAGATAACCTACAGGCGAAAACAACGGTATTCGAGCTGAATGTTCCCCGAACATTCGCGTTCTGGCGTGACACAACAGTTTCCTTTTTGCTTACTATCTTGCATACGGAGTACTCCATTCAAGAAAGACCCAGATCCCAGCACCGACTTGAAACGTACAATGGTCTCTCGTGGTTCTTTGCGTCTACTGGTGATTCTAAAAGGATATGTCTGCTCTCCCAAGAGAAACCACACGAGGGAACACACCGACGGGACAAGCGAGTTATTGATATCTCGGCTGAAGATATATGCCTAAATAACGGTCTAAGATTCAGGTATTTTGACGAAAGACTTCAATATTTCATCGCGGAGTTCAAAAATACTCTTAAAGTTCCAACTATGTGCACATACCAACTCCCTCCAAAGAGCGCATCTCTGCAACCGTTTCTATTTCGACCGGCAGATAGGAGAGATGGTCTATCGCCCAATTTCGTTATCGCGACACAGGATGCCTGTCCGGAATCTATGTCACTTGAGGAGTATAAAGCACTTTGTTGCTTGCCATATGGCGTCGAGATTCAATGGAAGAATATACTACGGCAACTAGCCATCCCGTCGATTGTCTTCCGAAAGGTTGAAGCCCAAATCTTCATCCTACAGATCATTTACCCAGCTGGGCCGTCGGCCAATAACCCAGTGTTGCGCCTGGGACACACCATTCTGGATAACAACCATTTCGTGGTCGCGCTATTGGCTCAAATAAAGAATGCTGCGGGTAGAATTAAGGAGAATTGGGAGTCTGCACAGGAGCTGTGTACAATGATCTCTCTTACACAGCGGGTCCTTTCCCTCTCAAATTCAGTTAATATTCAGCATATATGCCTTGAATACCTATCTTATATGAGACGCATCGCATTCAAATGGGTGACGCTTCTCAGGGAGAAGGGCGGGATTAAAAGTTCGGATAAGCGCCGGAAAGATTTGGTTGCACGGAGCGCTCACATAGCCTTGATTTGTGTGGCCACATTTAATACAGATGGTGCCAATCTAGAGCAGCTACTAGACAACAAGTCGGCTGCTTCTGTGTTCATCCAGTGTTATATTATGATACACGATAAGCGGGGTTATCTTGACATAGAATTTAATTATCTGCTTTCAATTTTATACTACCGCTGGCAAATTCTCAGCTATCGCTCCTATCCTATCCTCGCCAGACATGCCTCACGGAGGCCAAAAATGATGGATGATGCCATACAAGGCGCGTGGGCTGCGTACCGGTCAGGTTCTTCTTGGTCAGCTACGCCAGAAGGGGGAGATCATTGGGTAGGCACTCGGATGATATCCGACTCAATCAAGGGCACCAACGTCCTTGTACACCTCAACTTGCTGACTGGTGAATTACTCGTCAATGGCGAGCCGTTGGCGCGCCTACCAGAGCAATATAAGGTTCACGATACGTACAAAATTCTCTTTGGAACAGCTCCGATAGAGGTTATGCCTAGCGAAGTGCCGGGAATGCAGTTCTCCGCCCAGAGAAAGCATATGGGTCAAACGATTCATATAGGACGGGCACCTATTCCCGACACCAAGAACTTTGATCTTTGTATCCGAGCAATCGACAAGGACCAGGTTTGGGAACTCGTCCCCTCAAGGCTTTTTACGGGTTTATTGCCGGATTTCTTTATAGAGGACTATGCACACTGGTATAATACGGATGGTGACTACATGGAACTTCGCCCTGTGAAAGAACCTTGGAACCACTCTCAGAGCCACTGGCAGTTCAGGAAAAAACATTCGCGTGATTGTCGTCTTGTGAAAGGCGATGTTTCCCTGGTCAATATAAGGAGCGAGACGGCAAAAGTACTATCCAGCGTTCTCAAACCTATCGAGAAGGCTTCCAGGATTCTCTACATGCTTCACAGATCGTCTTCCCGATTGGAAATTCAAATCCCCCGTCTCCGCCTTAGCTTTGAAATTCAGTCAGGCCAGTCATCAATTCGGTCTCGGCAGTATCGTGGAATGTGTATTGACCCTGATCAGTCATTAGCGACTATGATCGGTCTACGCGACAAGCTCATTCTTAATAACAAGTCCACTGGCGATCAAATGGTTCTTATCACCGAAGGTGACGTGGTATGGGAACGGAAAAGGAGACATGTCAATGTTAAGATCGTCTGGCGAGCTGCATCAAAGGCTCATGCCTATACCGTCGATGCCCAACTAGGTCGCCTGACTGATAACGGAAGCTTGCAGAGCAAGCTCATGCTATGCTATCTACATGCCGTGACATCATTCTGTATTCCTGACCCGCTGACTAATAAAACGGGAACAGAACAGGCTCTCTCGATCCTACGGTCTGCCTCAACTCGATCTTTTAGTCGGCTACAACCAGATAATTATGCAGTATTGGCAAAGCTGGCAGAACTGACACCTAGAAGGGAGTATTATCCAGCCAACAAACGCGACATGCAGAGTATTACATGGCAGAAGGACCTGGGCGCCCTGGCTCACCACCATGGCTTCCGCGAGGAGGTTATGAGTATATTTGAACAAGACCGCCGAATGCATATGTTCTATCAGGATATACAAGTAAACGTGCCCGAACTTCCGGCTACGATCGAGGATCTGCTTCGGAGAGATCAGATCCGAACAGCAACATTTCGCGCAACTGGGTACGGGGGTGAGGCTCACACAACAGCATTTGATGGTCAATACAGTGAACACAGCCGAGACATCCAATCCGAGGCCACCTTCCGAGTCATCAAGATATGCAAAATAATCCACAAGGACGTCAAATCCACTCAATCAAGAAGTCGACAGAGTATACTCTCAAGTCTCTGGGACTTCCTTTCTGGGCACACCAACATGGTGCTTGGAGCGGAGACTGTGGTCGAAAGGTCAAAGATCAAATATGATGTAACCTTGTTGTTGGAGCCCGCCAAGTTTGTTTCAAAACACTGGTGCAGCATTCATCGATTGCTCTGTTCTGACACTTCGCGGCCAGAAAAGCATCAGATAATGATCTGGCTTTCTACCTTGGCATTCAAGGATGCAGTCCCCATGAGGATTCTAGAGATTCTTGCCGCACTCTATGTGATACCGGATATGGCCGCTGCCATAGCGCCAAACCAGGGATACTTTCAGATAGACCAGGGGTATGAGCTCAATGAAAGGGAGCTTAGGTTCCAAGCCCAATTGGCCCAACGAAATGATACTCCTGAGTCGTCCCTCACCCCCCGGAAAGAGGAAAGCTATGAGACCTTTATGTCTCGCATAGAGCACCTGAGAGAGAGTAACAGATCACGCGCACTAAATAGCTTTATTTCTAATTTGCGCACGCAGTGGCCAACCCCAGCTCCTTCAACTCCGTATAGCCGGGGAAACCTCCTCTTTCAAGATTACTTTGACGAAACATTATCGATGAGCAACGTACGCACAAAGTTTTCAGTCTGGTTTCAAAACAGAGAACTTAGACAGTATCTTGATAAAATCGCGTCTTGCCTCTCTATCCAGCAAGCCAGCCCTGTGGCTATGCCGTCGTGCTCTTACCCCGACCCTGTTCGACCTCGCCAACCAAAGCATCGGTACATCACACTGGAGGACGTAATGGATCACTCACTTGAAGCTCCACCTGTTCTTCCAGCAGAACCCCCACAGTTAGAAAGCATGCTGCATGCTCATTCCCAGGGCGTGAACCCCCAACCGCGGCTTCCAGCACTCATACAAGCATTGGAACTACATGCGGTGTCCAAATATGAGATCCACTATGTTGAACAACTACGTGGTAGCGCAAAGTCGTTGCTAGACCTGAAGAGGCATGATCATATGATCATAGGGAGCGGCGAAGTGAAGAAGTCCATTGACAGCTATCTCGTGCGCTGCAAGGCGCATTTTCGCAAGGTCCACGACGCTATAATCTCAAGGTTAACGCTCTCTAATACCGCCAATAATCTGACTCAAGGTAGTTCCACGCGCCGCCATATTTTAAAGACTTTAGCGAGCTTTAATATCGGACCGCGATACAGAACGGACCTTTTCCTCCACCAGTTAACCCGAAAGAGGTGGCATTTATTGCCACAGGAATGGAAGGCCTGCTTTATCGCCTACGGATGTTCCATCACAGCACTGCAGCGCGCGAAGAGACTAGTTAGGGTTTTCAATAAGCGGGAAGACTTGATTCAAGAACTTCAGAATCCTGGTCACACAAATTAGGACCCCAATGATTTCCCAGAGTTGTTGCTACTGGAGCTCGAAAATGGCATCTTAATTCGAGATGTTCAAGAGCAGATCGCCAAGCGAATAAGAAATACAGAGCCTGGTGAAAATGTTGTCATGCAGCTAAACATGGGAGAGGGAAAGTCTTCGGTTATTATCCCTATATTAGCGGCCGCGTTAGCAGACGGCTCATGTCTAGTACGCGTGGTTATGGCAAAACCATAATCAAAGCAGATGTTCAAGATGCTCGTCTCAAAGCTAGGGGGGCTTTTGGGACGACGCGTATATCTTCTGCCTATCTCGCGCTCGCTTAAGATACATGAAACAGAAGCTGCAGAGATCAAACATATGTGTTCTAAGTGTATGACAGAAGGTGGTGTTCTCTTGGTTCAACCCGAACAGATTCTATCACTAAAGCTCATGTGCCTCGAGTGCTGTATTACCAGCAAAGAAGCAACGGCCAGAGCCTTTTAAGGACCCTCGAGTTCTTCCGCAGGTCATCGCGTGATGTGATAGATAAGAGTGATGAGAACTTCAGCCCAAGATTTGAGCTAATCTACACTATGGGATCCCAACAACCCTTAGAGTTGAGTCCACAAAGGTGGAGTCTCACCCAGCAGTTGCTTGATCTTGTAAGGGTGTACGCTCCAGGTGTCAAAAAGGAGCTCCCTGGATCAATTAAAGTGAATAAGCAATGCCTTGGATGCTTCCCCCGAACAAGGTTACTTGATAAAAAGGCCGCCCTGAAGTTGTTCAGAAAGATTGTGGAGCATGTCTGTGACAATGGTAGTGATTCATTGCCTATTCCAAGACAACCGGAGATGACTCGGCGAGCAGTTTACTCCTACATTCTTCATCCAACTGTGTCGGATAATGAGGTGACTATGGTTGAGGACTACAGCGCAACAGGCTTCTGGACCCCTAGCACTAAGGAGCCTCTTCTTTTATTAAGAGGCCTGCTTGCTGGCGGCGTCCTTGAATTTTGCTTGACAAAACGATGGAGAGTCAACTACGGTTCTGACCATAACAGAAGACCAGCGACAAAGCTCTCCGTTCCTTATAAAGCCAAAGACAACCCTGCACCCCGATCTGAGTTCAGCCATCCTGAGGTTATTATTATGCTTACATGTTTGAGCTATTACAATGCTGGTCTTGGTGACAACGACCTTTTATTGGCATTTGAACATCTGATTAAGTCTGATCAGGCCAATACGGAGTATAAAAGATGGGTTAACGACACACCAAGGCTTCCTCGCTTATACCGTCATTTACGTGGGATAAACCTGCAAGACCAGGATCACTGTCTTTGGTATATATTCCCTAGCCTTCGATTCTCCAAAGGAGCCATTGACTATTTTCTCGCCCATATTATTTTCCCAAAAGAAATGAGGGAGTTTCCTCATAAGCTATCTGCCTCAGGTTAGGATCTCGGCGAGATTAAAGCACTTCCAACTGTGGGCTTTAGTGGAACAAATAATTCCCGTGTCACCTTCCCTCTTAGTGTTAAGCAACTTGACCTTCCTGAGCAGAATCATACAAATGCCCTTGTTCTTGAGAACCTGCTCAGACCTGAAAACTCAGTTGCCATTGTACCGCCCCGCACGGACTCTTCTGTCTCAGAGGCTCGGGTCTTGCTTGAGATGGCTATGGATCTAGATCCTCCAATTAAGGTTATACTTGACGTGGGTGCTCAAATTTTGGAATATACAAATCTAGAACTTGCTAAACGTTGGCTGGAGTTGGTACCCGACTCTGAGCAGACACGGGCCGTCGTTTTCATCAACCATAACGATGAAATCTGTGTTATTGACAGAACTGGGCTGGTTGAACCTCTAAGAGTGTCGCCTTTCGCAAAGCAGCTGGAGGCTTGCTTTATATTTCTTGATGAAGCTCATACGAGGGGTATTGATTTGAGATTGCCGCGAATTTACAGGGCCGCTGTGACTTTGGGAGCTGGCATT
Source organism: Aspergillus multicolor (assembly GCF_047715735.1). Classification (NCBI taxonomy): domain Eukaryota; kingdom Fungi; phylum Ascomycota; class Eurotiomycetes; order Eurotiales; family Aspergillaceae; genus Aspergillus; species Aspergillus multicolor. The sequence goes on along the minus strand of NW_027395983.1, from coordinate 199,380 downwards.
ACGAAAGACAAACTCGTTCAAGGTCAGCCATACACAGCCATACAAGAATAACACTTCACCCCCCGCTAATCATTATTATAGCATGTATGAGAATGCGAAAATTGGGCAAGGGACAGTCGGTGGTCTTCTGTATTTCGCAGGAAATAAGGACTAAAATTCTCCGCGTCGTTAGCAAGGCTAGTGAGCAAAATATTGATGTGTCCGACGTGCTTCATTGGGCAATTTCAGAGACATGGAGGGAGACCCAACGCAGTATACCTCTATGGGCAACCCAAGGGCAACGGTTTGAGCGCCAATCCGACATATGGGCCAAAGCACGCCGTGGGCCACAGATTCACATGTCAAAAAGTTTGGCGGATAAATTTTTGGAACCTGAAGCCCAATCCCTCGAGCAACGATACCGACCAACCCGCAAAGATGCTCCAGCCAATCTTCTTAAAATAAGTGATAAGGGGAATGTCCGCCTCATCCTTGCCAAATGCCAAGAGTTTGCTAATGTGGACTTTGTTTCTACTCAACTCCAAGAGGAACAAGAGCGGGAGCTCGCGCCAGAGGTGGAACAAGAACGACAAGTACAGCGGCCGCCCCGCGCAGATCCAGCACAGCATCGTCTTCATCCAGACTTGGCTTCATTCGTAGTTAATGGGCTACTAAAAAGGCCATCAGCAGCCTTCATGTCGCCGTTTAACGCGCTCAAGGGAACAAGAGCAGCGCAGCACTTGGTTCTACATCAGTCGCCCTCTGGACTTCTTGTTACTAAAGACTTTGCTAGGACAATCCATGCTCAGGGATCGTCTCCGCCAGATTTCTACCAGCGGCCAGTCCAGTGGATTCTCATGAGCTGTGCCCAATCTCAGCCAGGCAAAGCAAGAGTTGCTGAGCATATAATCATCATAAGCCCCTATGAGGCGAACGCGCTTCATTCTAAAGTGTTGGAATCCAGGAATGTCTCGATGCATTTATATGCGCCACGCCAAAATCAGGGCTTCTCGCCTATCGACAGGCTTGACCTGTACACTATCCCGACAAGTTCAACAACCGTCAATATCCCGACTGCGGTGAGAATACATCTTAATTTGTTTTCAGGCCAGTCCTACATCTCATCCTATGAAGAGTATCAAGAAATATGCGATTTTCTCGGCGTAGCGTCTGTTGCCACGACAGAGGGTTTGGCCGTCGCCGCGGATGGGTTCATCACGGCTGGAAAGGAAAAATCTACATTTGCTCAAAGTCCGATCAAATTCTTGAAGCTCCTCATGTCTCAAATCAGAAAGGATGGCCAGGAAATTGATAAAACCCACCTTGGAAGGCTTCTAGACGGGAAGCTACTAAATCAGTGCGATTTTGATGGTAACAGCAGGTTGCCTCTAGTTTTGAATCTCAGCGTCCGAAATCTATGAGCAGTCGATGCCGTCTGCTTGAATGTACTAGTGGCACATGACGCTATGGATTTCCAGAGAACAGAAGTGAAACTAAGAATTAAAGAGGGCAGGACAAATCTTGTAACAGTACTGCGTACATCTTAGATTCATTCTTTTTTGCCCATCTTGTGTCTTTCCAAATCCTCATCGTTGTTGTCGTCAACGCAGAGCCACTTCCTTTTAGTTAATATACAATTTCGGCGAGGTTCGTCGATGGAGTGGGCATTGAAAAAGTGGTGTCGCAGTTTCACGTGGCCACTATACCATCTGTTCTCACAGCATGGATGAGGGCACTTGATGGGCACTGATGGATCTATCATCGCCAAATGAGCGTTGATATGCGTCAATAATGTAGCCTTTGTCCGCCATTGTTGGAACCGTTCGTCGGGTTGCTTGGTGTCGTCATCTAAGCAGAAAGGGCACAATCCAGGAGCAACCAAGGTAAAACGGAAGGTGATAAGTCCACATTGTGGTTTTAGACCGTTAAGGTGAGATTCACAGTGTGCCTTCCAGTCGGTATCTGTGTGGAACCACTTAGCGCACAAGTAACACCATTTAAGGAAAGTATTATGGACCCGTCGGTGTGCTCTTTTGCCGTTTGTATACCTCTGTTGATATGGGGCAGCATGGAATGATCTTCTCCGGCACTGTAGGATATGTCTTGAGTGATATTGTATATCGGCGCTGAAAATATTAGCCGTAGTACGCTGCTTGAGCCGTACATAACGCACTTAGCCATTTCTCTGAGGCACAGTGAGCATTTCTCAACAACCGGAAATTCCCCGGGATAATATGCCACTCTCTCATCTGACGTTATCAGTTCCAGCATATCATACAGACATCTCCTTCCAACTTCGCTGTGAATCGGTGCTTCTTGGAAAAGATTCGCCTTTAACCGGTCTCTAGCTGGCATGTATTTCCGAAAGATATCAAAGAGATCAGTTAAATCTCGCTCAGTGAACTCATTCCCGGCGATGTATTCATCATAGGTCTCCTTCCACCAATTCTGGATGAACTCTCCTTTCTTAGCTCGACGGGTTTTGGCGGCTTGGTTGTACAACCTGGCTCTCTCAGCAACCAGCTCCACATGCCCATGAGGGTTTCCGCTAATTTTCCGGTTTAACAGATTAATCTGCTAATATATAGCAATCATGTGGGGTTCTCTTTTAACTTTAGTTACACTCGCAGTGTTAAGCTTTTGGTGTATATTAGGGTCCTGATGGTGAATCATGCTCTCTTTTATTGCATGAGACTCATGGTCAGCTTCTTCATTCCAGAAGCACGCGCCAATATCAAGTTGCGTTAGCCTTGACTAATACTTCAAGAAGGTGTCGAGATTTTGGTGATCCAGAGCTTGTGTACGCGCCGCTTTTGAGGCTTTTGCTGTTGATCATTTAGCATCGACCCAAGGACCTATTGGTGCATTTTCAGTTGATATCTAAGCAGTCCTTCCTACATTAATCCCTTGTCTTTGTAGCGATTGCCCTTGAGAAACTCGGAGTCCATTGTGACCCAGTACTTGATCTTCTGCTGAGAGGTATCCCATCTTAAGTTTATCATACGCGTTCACTATGTGGCTTAAGTACGGCTGAGCGGACGGGAAGCCCTGTTCTCCACACCCTGTGGTCGTATGTGCTGGACTTGGTGGATCCATGGGCTAAGTTATACTTGGCCCACGGCCATAGCAGCTGTTATGGAAGATCAATGGCTCAGAGCGACCGCCATACAGTGCGAACCGACTAGATACATGTATGGGATGCTCAAGACAATGTGTTGGTGGCGGTACCTTGCACATAGATTCAAGGTTTGAGCTCTCGCCGTTAAGCCGGAGCACAGTGACAGTGACAGAACAGCAGTGATTTCCGATTACGTTGCATGCATGGCCACGCCCGCCCTCGCCGTCGAGGTGATAATGTCAAATGAGCAACAGATTTTCTTATAGTCATAGCGTTAGGTACCTTCTCAAGAGCCCCCCAATGCGGTACAATAGCCCTTCTGCTTGCCCCTGCCCTCAGTGAGGGCAGTAGAATTATTCTTCTTCCTACCTAATGCTGAAGCCCCCCCGCCAGCAACAATGTGATAAAGATGTCGTAGAATACGTGTATAGGCTACAGGAAGTGCGATTTAGAAAAGTTGCATTAGGGCATGAAGAGCGATGGGTGGCTGTGGTTGTTAAATCAGTAAACTTGGCGCCTCGGATGCTCGGGTGGGGTGCCATTACCTTAGTTGCGTTTAATCTAGCAATAATTCTAGAGTCAAGGTATATTACCGAAATAATATCATGCGCTCCAAGGCGTCTAATTAATATTCAGCTCACTTAGTGTCTACCTACTCTAGTTCATACTAAATACCCTGGTATAAATCGGCAAGAAACGCTACGAATGGCATGTATCTCGCATCCCAGGCCGCTATGATAAAAGAAACTAATCAACAAGAATGCAAGTCTTCCTAATATACTTCTTTATGACCATGTTATACTATCGAAGACTGGATTGGCGGCGGGGTAGGTATGAATAATATGGTAAGATGCATGTGGTAACCCGATATTGCTGTTATTAACAAGGTGGTTGCTACATACTACCAGTACCTAGGTACGCATGGGAGTCACTAGAACTACAAAGCTGCGGGCAGGTGAATGCATGAAACCATTATAGTTGAGGCCGAGAAGCTTACTATGGTTAACCTGGGCTAAATCCAAACATCAAGGGTAGAAATATCCAGGCGGGACTCCATTTCACCACCACCTGCAAGGTGCAGAACATGCTTACTACGGTTCGGATTGGGATTTAGCTCCGCCTCCGTCTCTTTCTCCAGCAAAGCCCCCTCGTCCAGCCCGACTTTGCGCCCGTTGATCTTCAGCACGGGCTGATCGCCCGCCTCGAAGACCATCTCCGTCGGCCACAGCCACAGCTGGACCTCCAGCCTCACCACCTCACCGGACGACCTTCCCCACATTATCGTGCGACAGCGTTCTCCATGTCTTGCCGGATTTCGCGGGCGCTGCGAGGCGCGCAGGACGCCGCTGGGGCCCCGGTAGCGGAAGATTGTGTCTGTCGTGGCCTTCTGCACGACTTTGGATGTTGAGGTGGGTCCGGATGGCGGTCGCATTGGGCTGGAGATACAGCGAGTCAAGAACTGCAGAGGGCAGGTGCCATGGGATGCATGTGGGAGGTCGGAGAAGGGCGTACGGTGTTCCAAGGTTGAGGATGGCGGGTTTATTGAATGGAAGATGGTACCACCGCGCGCACTGGGCACTGATGGTGTGTCTCCACGCCCTTTACCGGTTACCAAGAGTATTCCAACATCCATTCTGACCTCATACCATACCATTAGATAGTCACGACCACACTCCACTACCACTAGCCTCCTCAAGCTCCCTGCACGCCGTCTCGGGCAGCAAAACACCCGCCCACAACGCGCCCAAGAGCGCCATTGCCGCAAAGAACCAAAACGTCCCATTGGGACGCAGGGCAGTATCCAGCATCATCGAGGGAACGGCCTGACAAAAAGAAAAAAAAAATCGACACTTATTATCAGAAAGCCGCAACGTTAACCTACTATATGGTTAAAAATGATGTACATACCTTGGTCAACGCAAATCGATTGGCATAGTGCACGCACATGAGCAGACTCGTCCCGAGCGTCCGCACGGATGAGGGCAGGGTCTCTGCGTTCAGCAGGTACTGCACCGTGTTCCAGCCGAACGCGTAGCCGATGCCGGCTGTGTAGATGCAGCCAATTGCGACGACCGCGGCGCCCGTGTCGGATGATCTGGAGGACTCGGGCACAGTGAGATAGATCGCGATATACAACAACGCAAGCAGCTGGATGGTGATTCCCACGATCAAAGAGCGTTTCCGCCCAATGCGGTCGATAAAGAAGACGGCGCACAGGAGCGCGGCGATGAGCTTAATGACGCCGAGGAATGTGGTGCTAAGGAGCTTTGCGCGCGTGGAGGCAAGGCCAAGGAGGGAGAAGAATTTGGGGGCGTATGCTGGTTGTGGTGAGCTTGCTGGCTTTATACAATAAGGGAAAAACAAAGAGAAAGGGAATACTTGTGATTGCATTCATGCCAGACCACTGGCTTAGGAGCTGTGCCGCGAGGAGGAAGGCCATGCGGGCACGGTTCGCAGGCTGTCCGAAGAGGCGTTTCCAAGGCGCAAGAAATGTCCGCGGCTGCTGATGCTGTTCGGATGCGAGCTCAGCTTGCATCATCTGAATCTCGTGGGTGATTGCCGGGTTGTCCAAGGGCAATTGACGCAGGCGACACAGAGCCTCTATCGCTTGCTCTGGGCGCTGCGCCTTGCACATATACCGGGGACTATCGACGCAGCCAAACGAGATTAGGAGCAGAAGGCCGGCCACGATAATCTGGCTGCTTTGCGGGAGTATCCACTGCCGGCTGCTGTGCTTGGGCTGATGGATTGAGGCACCATAGCCGGCTGAGTACTACAAATAGGAAGGTAAGTGTCAGGCTACCTAGGTCCCCGCGGCAAACAGACAGACAAGATCCTGAATCATCTCCCGTCTAGATGGGAAAGAAAAGAATAACAAGCTCGACTTACCCCAATCACCAACCCGATATATTCTGACACCGAGAATATCCCCACGAACATCCCCCTATGGCGGGCCGGCGCCACCTCAGCCAGATACGTGGGCGCCACGATCCCGGCCTGCCCTATGCCCACCCCCATAATGAATCGGCCGGCAGTCAGGCATGGCTGCGATCCCGCCGACGTAATCACGATGACGACCCCAACTATCCACAGCGTGCAGAACTGCCGCATGGTCCAGAGAGGGCCAATTCGGTCGCTGCATAGGTACGCAATCCAGGCGCCAGGCAGGCTGCCGAGATGAACCATGGATGTTATTGTCGATAGCCGGTTGGCTGCTTGAGATGCGCTGAGGCTACTCGAGTCGAGGCCGTATTCGCGGATGAATGATGGGAGGGTGACCGTTGTGGCGATCAGGCCCTCGTCGAGACCTTTGGCGGAGCCTAGCAGGCCGAACGCTAGGGCCGCGCAGAGAAGGGGGGCGCTGATACGGTGATTTGGTTGTTGCATGTTCTCTTGGACTTGAGACTGGGAGCCATTTGGTGCATTCACGGTCATTCCCCGAGACTTGTGGTGCATGCGCTACATTATTTGAGAGCTGGAGGTCGAAGCTTTGAATGGTTATGACGGAATCTCGATACGGCTGTTGGTCCGGCTGGTGGACCTGGCTGGAATCTGGCTGCCTGGGAAAATTCGCTCTTTCTTGCTCAATCAATTTTGGGTATGGATTTGCCTTAGACTGTTTGCTCTTCGTGCCTTCGAGCACATGAGGAGCAATGGAAACCAGATAATTTGTGCAGGCCGGCGGCACCTTTAAGGCACCTTGGGGTCCATATCTGTGGTTCATAATATTAGCAAAGAAATATCTCGGGGGTCAATAACCACTGATTCAAGTCCCGAAAGTCCGTAATCACAGGGGCTGGGATAGGTCGGCTTAAAAGCCCAGCCCACATGGTCAGCCCTATAGGGCAGGCCAAACTCCACCATTGAAAAGCTTAATAGGCACCAGCATTCCTGGGTCCGCATTGCTGATGAATATGTAGTAGCCTCGACACCCTATTGGAGAAAAATGGATGCTACCGCTACGCTGACGAAGGTAAGGGAATCCCCCGCCATTCGCATTGTTCTTAGGGAAGAAGTGATCAGTGCGTGGTCCGAGGGTACCATAGGATTTAGGTAGCTATAATGGTTCCGACTGTGGGAGTTACTTTCCGTCAGGCTCCAACATATCCAACTCCGCACCGGTTGAAGATGTGGCAGCTGTGATTTTTCTTACAATATATCCATGGCTAGGCCTTCCAGCCAGTAACGTAGCATTAGGCACGGGCTCCCAGACAATCCCTGCATTTAACAGGAACTCGTAAGGCTAGCAAACCTTCCTTGTGTCCTGACCATCGACAACCGCCCGGGAAATATGATTAATTTTCCAGCACGCCCCACGGCACCAGCAACAAGGCGATGAGACCACTGGGGAGAGTCTGCAGGGGATGAAGTAGATGCGGTGGATATGAGAGCTGAAGGGACCAATGAGTTGATCAAAATAAGAGATAAGCTTGCAACTGCATAGGTACCACGCCCTCCCCAAAGATTCCTATTAACAGATGCATAATCATCAATATGCAGAGTACACTATAATGTCATGGCTATCCCCAGTGTCATCCTGATCTATATACACTAAATACAATAATGCCCAGGTGGACTCTCCGAACAACGCACCCCAATAAGACGACATACCTAATGAACAAGAATGCAGATCTTCCCAACATGCTTCCCCCCAGCAAGAGCATCATACGCCTTGATAACCTCCTCCCTACTAAACCCAAACTCCCGATCAATCTGGAACCGCAACTTCCTCCTCGCCACAAAGGCCACCAAGTCTTCCAGCATACACCGCGGCCCAACCTGGATGCCGCGGATCATCGCCTCCTTGCCGAGTGCCAGTAGAGGGATATCTGGTGCAGGACCACTGGCAGGATCAAACTTCGCCAGGTACCCGATCACCGTGATGGTTCCGCCGCGCGCAATAGCCGCGAGACTCCGCTCGATGGTACCAGCGCCCCCAATCTCGATGATGTGGTCGACGCCCTTGCCACCTGTGAGCTTGACGGCTTCGGCGGCCCAGTCGGGCGTCGTCGTGTAGTTTATGCAGTGGTCGGGGGCGAATTTTTCCTGCACCATGCGGAGCTTGTCGTTGCTGGATGAGGTCACGATTGTGGTTGCTCCGGCTGCTTTGGCGAGGACGAGGGCTGTCATGGATGTGCCTCCAGTGCCTGTAACAAGAAGCACCTTAGCAATCTATGTGTAGGTAATTCATAGGGAGATGACAACACACCTTGAACAAGAACCGTCTGCCCCGGAATCAACCTATTATTCCCAAAAAGCGCATTCCAAGCCGTGACGCCCGTACAAACCAGGGTCGCCAGCTCGCTAAAAGACTGCGGAGCTTCAACCGGGACCTTGGCAACAGCCGATGCCGGACGGACGATATACTGTGCCATCACACCGTCCAGGCCACCACCCGCTTGAGTAGCGATGGGGTGCTTGGACGGCCCGTACAGCCTGTTCAGGTCAAAGGTGGTGACGACTCGATCGCCGTTGGTGAAGTCGACGACCCCGTCGCCGACTTGGACGATCTCGCCGGCTGCGTCGGAGCCCGGCATGAGGTTGTCTTTGATGGGGAAGGGGTACTGCGAGGTTGCGATTTGGCAGTCCCGTGAGTTGAGCGAGATGGCGCGGACTTTGATTAAGACTTCATGGGTAGATGGGACCGGGATGGGTTCTTGATAGGATGTAAGGTCCCCGAAGGAGGTTCGGGTTGGGAAGCGGAAGACGGTTTGCTGGGACATGGTGGGCTGCTAGGGTTGCTGAGGCTTGGATAGAAGATGAGATGTTGATGATTTTTTACGAAAGATAGAGTAAGGTCCTCCTCTTATAACATTCAGATCTCTAAGCGTTACCTGTAATCCCATCCCACCGCCACAGAGCCCATAGTACCATACATTACCAATCAATGGCAGTTAGGGCTCCTTCCCTGAATGTTCAGTGATCCGCACTTTCCCATTGGCCCGTTCCTTCCCACAGCCTCCGACCCGTGCTTTCCCATTGGTCGATCCTTCCTCCCTTAGAAAATCTCTTTTGTCCACTCACTCCTCTTCTTCGCTACAACCCATTCGTTACAATAACTCTCCAGAATGGCTGACCTTACCTCGTCCTCATCACTGTCACGGGGAACACCTCTTGCTGCCCGCCGTCGCAGAATCGCCAACGCCTGCGACTCTTGTCGCGAGCACCGCATACGCTGTGAGGCCGCCTCCCCGTGCCCTCCCTGCGCGGCCAACAACCTCCCTTGTCGTCGATCTCGCCCAGTGACTACTCGAAGGTCGCTCAAGAAGACAAGTCAGGCACAAAACACAAATGGAGCAGACAACCAGCTCTCTCGCCAGCACTTTGGAGATCTTACTCCCGTTAGTAACAATGAACCGGCAGAAGCTTCAGCTCCTTCGCCGTCGCCATCGGCAAATGTTGCATGGACTTCACACAAGACAGATTCCATCCTGGGGTTCATTGCCCGTCTTAACTCATTTTGCTCTGGAGTTTCGCAGCTGTCCCCCGGCAATCCAGCGAGCAGTGTAAATCAACTTCCTCTAGACCAGATCTCGCCCTTCCCTTCTCGTGTCCCAGAGGGAACGCCTGATGCGCAATGCGACCTGTCGCCCACTCAGGTCCAGCATGTGATGAGAGTATTCTGGCATCGCCTTCGACCACTCATGCCGATTGTGGAGTGGAAGGATTTGGACCTCGCTTGCTCTAGCCAGCATACCCCTTTACAGGATGCCATCACAGCAGTCACTTTACATTACATCCATTGCGCCGGCCTTCACTTCAAGCTAGTCGGTCTCAACTGGCCAGAGTTTCGAACCAGCCCGAGGCAGCTGCCCGTTGGTATGCCATACTTTCAGCGCTGTCTCACTGCCGTGACCCAGCTCTCCACATTTGCCGGGCCTTCCCTATCCGTCATCCAATGCTACTGCTACTTGACAGTCTATCTCCTCGATCTGGGACACCACCAGGCGGCGTATAACATGCTCGGCCTTGCTCTGCGCATCGCACAGTCCCTCAACTACTTAGATGCACGACATCGCGGGCAGCAGGTGTGCCAGCTATTCCGGCGTCTGTGGTGGACCTTGATCCACCTCGATTTCCGCTGCTCAAGATACGTGGGCAAGCCAGTCACTATTAACATAGAAGACTTGCTGTATCTAAGGCCTAATAGAGAGCCGCAGGATGTGCATCTATCGAATGGCCTGCTGTATCATACCGAGTCTATCCGCTTGACAGCCGCTGCTCTAGTTGTGAACGAGGCCATAGGTCACCGTTCATTCCTCGATGGAGCGACCAGTACCATGGAGCTGGAAGAACAAGCAGAGACTCTGACAAACCACCTTCACCATATTGAAGAGTGGCGCAAGGAGCTTCCCCAAGACCCATCCTTCGCAAACATCAACTTTGGCACACCTGAACCTGAATCCTCCCAGCTCAGCAACCTCACCACCCAGCCACCAACACTCACCATCCTAAGCACGCTCCTTCACCTACAATACCACAACACCTTGATGGCCCAGTACCGCGTCTTCATCCAGTTCCCCACATCCCAATCCCCTATCCAAGACTCACACCCCATAGCCAACGCTCATGCCGCGACTGCCCTGACGCACGCAATGGCCATGGTCAAGACCACACACAACCGCATGGGCCTCACCGATGCTCTTCACGGCCTCTCAGAGCTCTATCAGTACCAGTGGAACGCAGCCATCACGATCGTCGGGTTCTTACTTGCGTATCCCTTCTCTTACCGCTGCACAGCTGCAAGAGAACACCTACGCCTCGCCCTGGAGATCTTCGACGCAGCGGGGAGAGAGAATTCTGCTGCCTCTCGATCTGCATTCTTAACGAGAGGATTATGCGGGAAGGCTGATGCGCTAATCCAGATACTCCGTGTTGGTGGCAATGACGGTGGCCGTCAAGCTCGGGGTCCAACTGTCCCCGTCTCAACAGAGTTGATGGACAGCTCGCCGTCTACGCCACAGAGACAAGAAACCGGCTTGAGTTCCAGCTCTACGTACCCTGCCGTTGATACACAGGCACTTGTAGGTGACGGAGGGATACCCGAACTAGATGTGCTTCCTGACGAGGATGGAGGGGAACTCTGGCCTTGGGCAGACTTCATTGACCTGGAATCTTGGCCCAACTACTGCGATGAGGTTAGTGAGGCATTTCTGGATCCGGCTGCTTTCATGGATGGAGCCGCGTTTGGAAGCCTGTAAGGGACTTAATGACCGCCGAAGCGATCATACTCTTCGATGTGTTGTCGATATGAAACGAGGTACGTAACAGGAAGATTTGTTGTACACTTTTGAGTTATGCATATCAATCTCGACACTCGCGTTTGATATTTCAAGGCTTACGAGCACACGTCAAGCAGTTCATGATCTCAATAACGGCCTAAGATTCGACAAGTCTCCAGCCGATAAACCCTTTTAAGCCGTGTTAGGCTATCCTAGACGCCTTCATGCACCATGTTACCCATTCAAGGATAGCCCTGGTTGGTCCTCGACGGGATCGGCAATGTTGGGGGCGATGGCAGGGCCCCCACGCCTCCACTTGCCCCAATCTCATCTCACTGCTGGACAGACGAACCTGCGATCTCTGTGCCAAGGCCGCTTCTTATGCACAATGGCACTAGATCCGGTGTACTCTTACCCATTATGGTCTGGGTCGCTGTAATCAATCGCATTGTTGCGCCGCCCTTGCCGGAATTTCGTGTGGCGGCGCGAGGGGTTCGGCGTATCTCCGGCAGGCATAAAGGGCGTAGGAATCCGCTGAACTGTGAGACGGGTTGCGCGGCACTTTTCTGGAAATTTGCGGCATTATTATTGTCGATTGACCCGATATGAGGCTCACAGCACCCGTAGCAGCGACGCTGCTCAGTCTCGCGCCAAAGTATGCCCTGGCAGAGAGTTCTGATTCATCCTCTGCCGATCAATGCGTAAGGCCTGCCCATTCGCTGCCCCCTCGAATGCGGAAAACAAACTGATTTAAGACTCTCGTTACAGTGCGCCGCCCTCTCCAGCAGCTCCATTGGCGACAAAGTCATCTACCCCGGCGACGCAGCCTACCACACATCCGTGACCTCGTACTGGGCCGTGAACGTGCAGCTTGAGCCCACCTGTATCGTGCAGCCTCACTCCGCCGACGATGTCTCAGCTGCTCTACAGACTCTTACGACTGCTGGTGGTGGGAACCCCTGCAAATTTGCTGTTCGCAGCGGAGGCCATATGACCTGGGCGGGCGCGAACAACATCGAGACCGGCGTGACGATCGACCTGTCGTTTATGAATAGCACGATATATGACAAGGAGGCTAAGGTTGCGTCTATCTTGCCTGGGTCGCGATGGGAGGCTGTCTACAAGACGCTGGAGGAGTATGATGTTGTTGTCCCTGGTGGGAGGACAGGACCTGTTGGGGTCGGTGGTTTCTTGCTTGGAGGTACGTCCACTCTCTTATAACTTGATCTTATGTGCATGGAGACTGATGATATGGATCCAGGCGGAAACTCCTTCCACGCCGCGCGTGTCGGCCTCGCCTGCGACAACATCGTCAACTACGAAGTCGTGCTGGCGAGCGGGCGCATCGTCAACGCCAACAACACCACAAACGTCGAGCTGTTCAAAGCGCTCAAAGGCGGATCGAACAACTTCGGCATCGTCACTAAGTACGACCTCAAGGCGATCGACAACGCCCACCTCTGGGGCGGGATCAACATCTTCGACAACGCGACCACCACCCGGCAGATCGATGCACTGGTCAACTTCATCGACAACATCGAGAACGATCCCTACGCTTCGTGGATTGGCTTGTGGCAGTATAACTCGACGACCGGACAGACGCTCATCAGCAGTCCGTGGGACTACACCAAGCCCGTGGCGAATCCCGCGGCGTTTGATGAGTTCGCGGCGATCCCGCGCATTCAAACCTCGAATCGCTTTGCGACGCTGTATAATCTTACCAGTGAGCTGCAGCAGGCTGCTGGATACCGGTCCGTCAACCCTAAAGCTTATCCGCAGGTCGTACCTAGCTAATGTCAAATGCACAGCGACGTCTTCCTAACAAGCACATACCTCAACAGTGCCGACGTCCTGCACAAAACGATTGAAATCCTCAACCAGAAGATCGAGACCGCGATCCCCCTCACCCAGGGCAAAGACTGGTCCATCATGGTCATCATCCAGCCCTGGCCCAAAATCTACTGGCAGCGGAATCAGAACAACGGGGTTGGCAATGTACTAGGCCTGGACCGGTTCGACGAGAATATGCTGCGTATGCACCAACCCATCCATTTCTCAGCGCATCCAGCCTGTCTTGTATTGCTTGTATGATAATACTAATGTGTGTATTAGAGGTCCTGTACGACTACTCCTGGACCAACGCAGCCGACGACGCTCTCTTCCAGCGTCTGTGCGAAGAAGCCATGGCCGAGCTGGACGAGTACGCCAAGTCCATCGACAAGTACAACGAGTACATCTACCTCAACTATGCGGATAAGACGCAGAATCCGCTGCGTGGGTATGGGGACGAGAATGTTGAGTTTATCCGACAGGTTGCGCAGCGCTATGATCCGGACGGGGTGTTTCAGAGGCAGGTTCCTGGGGGTTTTAAGGTTAGTGAGGCGTAGATTCGAAGTTGTATAGATATGATAGAGGGCGTATTCCAGGAAAGAGAAGGGTGGGATAGTGTTGGATAGCTGTTATAGATGCCTTGACTCGTGAGGTACTCAGTCAATTCGCTTCCCTCTCCGAATACTCCGTACCTTGTTCTTCCCTGCTCGCTTGCAAGCTCTAATCACCAACTCCAGGTGAGTCCGTGACAGCGTATTCCGCCCCGGTGGGGAGTCCATGCAGCTAACGCCGGGGAAGGCGCGAGGGATCCAGCGGCCCACTTGGTCTTGCTCCTCGCCTGGACAGTGCACCAGCATCGAAAGTTTCAAAAAATATCACCTCTCTCTCTCTCCAATACCGTATCGTCATGCAATAAGTCACTGGTGCACACCAAATAGCATATAGTCCCTTGAGCTCACCGTTAGTGCCGCAGTTGGCCATGAGGTCCTTCGCCTCACAATGGATATGGGTAAGCCAACGAAGGCACGAGGCATCGTGGGCCTGCCAACGCCCAGCACTGACACAAGTGGAGCCTTTATCCTCTAGCTCGTGATGGCCACCGCACGATCTATCCCTTTGCGAGATTCCGATGCCGATCGATGGGCGCCAGAGCCTCGATGAACTTGCCATCTCTGGCTTTGTCTCTGGCTTCTGGGCACAGGTTCTCGGCCGCGAAAGAAAATCAAATACCTGCGGACATCCCCTAGTGATCCACCACGGCCCTCTCCCATGTCCCGTCCCGGTGTCTCGCCGAAGTTAAGTCCACTCTGGCATTGGCCCACTGCGCGACCGGGGGCCCTTTGCACTGTAGCTTGATGACCAAGGCAAGGAAGGGCATGTTATCCTAGCGAGCAAGCACGGTAGATATGAATGCGTGTTTACAGAAATTGATGGCTCTAGCACGAGGTTAAAGATGGTGAGGTGCCAAGCTGATCGCAATTTCATGATTCAGGACAAAGCAATAAGCCCAGGCTCCTTAAAAATGCATGACAAACAGTTTCCACATCGCCAGGCCTGAAACAGCAGTGACAGGGGTTCAGATCCTGTCAAGGCTTCTAGATGCTCCCGGCGAACTTTGATTTTTTGGGGCTTCTCCACACATTGTGGTCTTCCTAATTCCGATGCTATTACCTCCTAGGTAGAAGTCTACGGAAGGGAAGAAGAAGAACTAAGGATTTAACTTATTCTGTGCACTCCATTCTGCGGTAGGTAAAGAGCTGGAGCACATTCCCTGGTCATACTCCTTCTGGAGGGCTGAGTAGCGATCGCCATTAATTTGCAATTCCGTTGATATTGCGATGTCTTCCCCGGCCTCTTGGGTCTTCTTGCCCAAACGCGAGTTCGCAGTTGGGGCAGCTCCAGGGTTTAGGGTATTTATGCATGGCCCTTGTCCAGTAATCTTGGACCTTGCGTCTTTGAGCCCGATCGTTCCTTTTATCTCACACCATGGCCGGAAATCAGGGAGCGGGCTTTCTAGGCGCAGTTCCTGTCCCTGAAGGCGAGACATATGACCCCGACTTCTCACAGCCGTGGCTATACAACGAGAGTCGGGCCATTGTTATTGCAGGCCTGATTTTCTCGACGCTTTCGCTGGCCTTGCGGGTGTTTACTAAGGCCACACTGCTTCATAAGTTTGGGTGGGATGATGGTCAGTTATCTCTCAAGCTCTTCTTCGCAAGCGACATGCTGACAGGAGCAGTGTCGATGATCGGAGCTTGGGTGTGTTGCTTACCTAGCATACTTGCTTCACGACATGGTTGGCTGGGCCACAAACTGACCAGTTGCAGCTCTTCGCCATTGCGACGCAAGCTCTTTGCCTCTGTAAGTTCACTCCTCGACCATGACCCTGCAAGTGAAACACCGACACCAGAGAACTGATATCCAATTTACAGACGGCTACTCCCACGGCGGAATCGGCCTCCACATCTGGAACATCACGCCGCAGATGTTCCTCGACTTTCAAAAAGTAACCTACCATATCCCACCCCCGACCCTACCGCTAACCTCCACCTAACTTGTATCAGGGCATCTTCGCCGCCGGAATCGTCTACGTCCCCTCCCTCGCTCTCGCCAAAGCCTCCCTAATAATCCTCTACTACCGCATCGTCGGCCAGCAACGACTCTACCGGTACGCGCTGTGCGCCATCGCAGCAGTCGTGATCGGGTACAGCATCGCCATCACATTCGCGCTGATATTTGCGTGCCGGCCCATCGCGAAGGCGTGGAATAGCGCCCTGGACGGAACGTGTATTGATCAGAATGGGCTGTATGCGGCGACGGCCGTCACAAATACGGTTACGGATGTTGCGCTTATTCTGGTCGCGATCCCCGTTGTTTGGGGGCTGCATATGCCGACGATTCAGAAGATTGGATTGTTTTTTGTGTTTGTTGTTGGGTGCGCGTGGGTGCTCATACCAGTATACCTCGTGGCGTTTGAAGGAAAGGCTGATGAGATCGCTACAGGACCGTGATCACGAGCATCATCCGCCTAGTAACCCTCTTCCCCTTCCTAAAGAGCACCGACAAGACCTATCGAGTTGCGTGGACAGATCTGTGGATGTACGTCTCTCCCGTGCCCTTGCCCGCCCTTAAACCCTACCACCCATGTCAGCGAGCCACAACTATCATAACTAACCCGACCGCACCAGCAACGTCGAAGCAAACTTCATCATAATTTGCGCGTGCCTCCCGTTTCTCCGGCACTTCCTCCGCCGGTACGCGCCAAAACTCATCGGCGAGGGATCCTCCGCAGGCCGGTACTTCAAGAGCTACGCGTACACTGCTGGCGGCAGCACGACGCGGTCGTGGCGCCGACGGCCGGAGCATACCGTGCTGCGGGATGAGATTGAGCTGGCGGGGAACGGGAGTGGTGTGAGGATTATGAAGGAGATAAAGTGGGATGTTACGGAGGAGAGGCGTGAGGGGACCGGGTCGTTGGAGGGGGCAGGAGAGAGGGATTGGGTGCCGGGCTTGGGGGTGTGAGGTCTTTCTGCCTTTCCATTCATTGAATTATACTGTGCGTGTTGTTGCATATTTAAAGAGTTGTTTTTTACTTAATGTTGAGTAATAATGCTGCATTGCAAGATACCCCAGCTAGGGTACCCTACCCATCACGCCGTTGCGGAGACCTATTGCGTGCAGCGGGCATCCGGCCGAGAAAAACCTTGGAGACTTGGAGACAGCAAGGTACACAGCGTGCTCAGCTCGGCCGCCGAGTCCGTCAAGAACCTCCTCAGCCATTGAGGTGTCACAATTCTCCAAGATGGCGTGCTACCCGCGGACGATGGCGCAGCAGATTAACCACCACCATAAAAGAGCTCCCAGCTACCCCTCCATCGTTTACCCCTCAACCCTCACTCACCCTCTACACAATATACCAAGAAGGAAGAGACAACAGAGAAATAGCCCAAAATGGCAGAAAAGAAACAAATAATCCTCAACGCCTTCGTCATGAACACGCCCGCGCACATGGCGCCCGGCCAATGGCGGCACCCACGCAACAGAACCGCCGACTACACAAAGCTGTCCTTCTGGACGGATCTTGCGAAGCTTCTCGACTCCGCCGGCTTCCACGCAATGTTCATCGCCGACACACTGGGCCCCTACGACGTCTACAAGGGTCCCGCGAACGTCGTGCCCGCATTAGCTTCGGGAGCACAGTACCCCGTCAACGACCCCATGTACCTCGTGCCCTCCATGGCAAGCGTAACCAAGAACCTGATCTTCGGTGTAACGGCGAGTCTAACGTACGAAGCGCCGTACTCGCTGGCTAGACGACTAAGCACAGTCGATCATCTGTCTGAGGGGCGGGTTGCATGGAATATCGTGACGAGTTACCTCGACTCCGCGGCGCGGAATTTCGGTCTAGACGAGCAGATCCCGCACGATGAGCGGTACGCGCGCGCGCACGAGTACATGGAGGTGCTGTATAAGCTGTGGGAGGGGAGTTTCCGGGACGACGCCGTGATCAAAGACAGATCCAGCGGAGTGTACATCTCCCCCGACGCAGTACGTCAGATCCATCATAAGGGGAAGTACTTCAAAGTGCCTGGCCCACACTTCTGCGAGCCGAGTCCGCAGCGCACGCCGTTCCTGTTCCAGGCTGGTGTGAGTGAAGCGGGGAACGGGTTTGGCGGGAAGCACGGGGAGGCGATTTTTGTTGCGGGGCAGACGCCTGAGGGGGTACGGAGCACGGTCGAGAATATTCGCAAGGTGGCAGAGAGCGAGGGAAGGGATCCAGCTCATATCAAGGTCATCGTGGGGATCACGCTGATTGTTGCGGCGACCGACGAAGAGGCGTATGCGAAGCGCGAGGAGTATCTACAGTATGCGGACCATGAAGGGGTGTTGGCGCTGTTTGGGGGGTGGACCGGTATAGATCTAGCCAAGTACGATGACGACGCGGATTTCCGGTTTGCGGACGAGACCAGGGTCGCGAGTATCGTGAAGCGCTGGGCGTCCAGTGTGCCGGGCACAGCGAATTTGCCCTGGACGAAGCGGCGGATTGTCGAGTTTTTGAGTGTCGGCGGGATTCAGACGAAGATTATCGGCAGTGGGAAGACGGTTGCGGATGAGCTGCAGCGGTGGATGGAGGTTTCCGGGGTGGATGGGTTTAATATTGCGCATATTGTGAATCCCGGGAGTTTTGAGGATGTGGTTGAGTTCCTGCTGCCGGAGTTGAGAGCCAGAGGGCTGTTTAGGGAGAAGGTTGAGAAGGAGGGGGCTACGGCGAGGGAGACGTACCTGGGGGTTGGGCAGGTCAGGCTGCCGGAAGATCATCCGGGGAGTTTTTACAAGTGGAGGGCTGGGGAGGAGATTCCTAAGTATCAAGCCGAGTCTGCATGAGTGTTTGATAGGATACCATATCAGTGTATACATATTCCATCATTGCCGTATCTGCATGAGCATTATCAAAACCTTCCCATAATATCATACCAACAATATTGATCAAGCCACATGGTCCCATCTAATACCTCCTTCGCGACTGCGCAATGACAATTCCAAGTCCCATTCCACAAAGAATTGCTGAGATGATGCCCAATGTAACCATGGCACAGACGAACCGCTCATTGCGCATCCGCTGCTGTCGTGTCAAGAACCCGTCGCAGACCTCGCAGTGTGTATGTGGCTGGAACGTGCTAGGATGCGGGAGTGTGTCGATGCGGCAGCCAGTTCGACCTAGAGCATTGGTAAGGTGCGGTTGGGGACCTCCAGGAAGCGGACGCGGATAGCCATGCTGGTGTTGTTGTTCTTCGTCGGGAATGCGGGCGGGATCAGGGTCAGTGGAAGAGATGGAGGAGTACTGGTAAGATGCGTTGGTTAGCAATCAAGCTCTCGTTGTTGGCGAATATATATTGGTGGATTTCATGCTGGAGGAACATACGCCATTAGGGTTATCCGGCTCTCTCGCCTGGGCCTCGATGGCATCGAGCTCCTCGTAGGGAGGGGCGCTGTCGGGTGTCTTGGTTGGCAGTCCGAGCATGTTGCTGGTATATCTTTTAAGTATGTATTGCCTTGAGATTAATTTAGAATCTCAGTTCTCCTGCGGCTGTTGCAGGCTGTGTTTATGTCAAGTCAGAATCATGGTTGCCTGTTGCGATGCAGGTGGATGCTAAGGCTCAGCCACGAAGGATTAGGGGCTCGCAATATCTGACAGCCAATGCTTTGAATGACCTTGTTTTCAGCTCCGGGAGAGTACTGCGTTTTCCACGAGAGGATGGATTGCTATTCGTGGGTTTGTAAGGACTGTGCACCGTCACTATGGTCGTAGGGAGGGACATAGCCAGAACAAATACAAATGCACCAGCCCAAGTCCCATTCATAACAACACTCAAAAAGCCAAGTCTCATCCCAATACATTGAGTGAAAAGCACTACAACTTCGCACCCCCGCTAACTTTAATCAAAGCCCGTCCATTGCTAAGCACAACCGCCCCCGTCTGATTCTTCGTCACGAAACGAATCTCCTCGAATCCCTCAACAACATCGCCCGTGCGCCAGAGCTCCGTAGTCAGCTTATCGCCGGGCTTAACCGGCGACGCAAAGCGCGCCTGGAACTCGCGGAAGTTGGCCGGGTCGCTGTTCCCAAAGGCTTCCAGCACAATATGCGCGGCGGAGTTCCAGCTAAACAGGCCGTGGATGATGATCCCACCGAAACCCATCGTCTGACCGGGTTCGGGGGTTGCGTGCAGGGGGTTGTAGTCGCCGTTTAAACTGGTCTTGTTAGAGATGTACTTAGAGGTTAAGAGGGGTGGCTTACCGGTAGAGCTGCGCTGTCTCCGTGGTAGTCTGGATCTCACGGACGGCATCGGGCTTGCGGTCTTTGGGAGGGGGATAGTTGGGTGTTGCAGGTCCTACACAATACAATAAGTCAGGAACTCATCCTCTCAGTCTCCAATTCACAGAAGAAAAGTAAAAGTGTAAGGTGCATACCCTTCGGCCCACCCCACCCCCCCTGCCCAACATAAAACGCACTGCCTACAACACTACAATAGACCTCGCCGCTCTCCTTATCCACGACCGTCTGCTCCGTCTCCACAACGGACGCCTTGCCCTTGTCGTACACGCCCACGACCTTATTGCGCAGCTCGAATTTGCGCCCGGCGCTGGTTGTCGGGAGCTGTTTGAAGACCGTGATCTTGCGCTGCCCGTCGACGACGCGCTTCGGGTCGAAGGCTGGCACGCCGGGAATGGGCGAGGATTTGGAGCGCGCGTAGAAGTCTGTTACTTCTTGGTCGGTGAGTTTGAATGCTGTTGTTGGGATTAGTCAGGTTGGTCTCCGTGGGAAAGGGGTGGGTGTTGGCTTACGGAGGATGATTGGGTAAGTAGGGAAGACAGCGAAGTTGGGGTGTAGTTCCTATTGAGTTTTGTCAGGATTCCGACCGTGATTTGTTTGGTTCTAAGCATACAAAAAGAAAGTGCAGCTCGTTGGAGGTGGCGCCGATGCTGTTGGCGAAGAGGAGGACGTCGCGCTTCAGCCAGGAGACCTCCTTGGCGGGGAATTCGTGGCCTGCGCCTGGACTGGACATGATGCAATTCCTTAAAGTCCGGAATTACGGAGTCAATTGTGGATAATAGATGTAGATGATAGATGACAGCTGGAGTTGGAGATGGAGAGAGTTATATGCGGGGATCAACAGCCTCGGCTCAGCTGTGGGGAGCTCCGGCCGGCTCGCCGAGTACCGAAGAATAATCACTTGGCAATAGCAGGAAGAGCTGCTGGATGATACGGAGTTGGGTGAGTGGGTAGCTGATATGGTAGCCGCTCAAAGTATAGTATATTTCAATTGATCAACGTTGTAATGTCATGACTTCGCAACAATGTTTTGGTAGAGGTGTTTTTGACATGTACAAAAGGCGTGCTGAGTCAGATGCATAAATGTCCTGTCAAGCTTATGTACATACTGGACGTCATCACGTGCTTGCCGACAAATGCCTTACTCTGCTCTCTGCTCTTTAGACAGCAGCATGTTAAGTCAATGGCTGTCTGGAAAACGGATTCACTTTGCTTTTATACACTGGAGCTGCATTCTGGCCGTCAAAGCGGCCAGCGCCTGGATCATACCGTGGTTTCCTGGATGATGTGTAACGAGCTCTCCATGCACTGTCATGGGAAAATATATATTTCTGTCGTTTAGCGAATGAAAGCAGAAGAATGCCAGAATTGCTAAATAACTATAAGCCCATATCTGACGATTCATATTCCTGACTGACAAACATGCAGCACAAATGATTGTAGTTTCCTGACATCTCCTTTAGAATAGACATTGCGTCTTGGTTGGAGTCAAGCAATTGTCATGGGAAGAACAATGACATCAGCACGCCATTCTAGTCCTCCGTCAGCACTAGCCCAGTAACATCGGCGACGACATCGCCTACTTAATCACCTAAGAATTAGGAGCGTATTGGTTAGCCCCCTCTTTATGACTGGCCGTTGAATCAGATCATCAGTTGACCGGACGTAGGTAGAAGAGTAGAGATATACTACTGTTTACGCACTAGAAGAGACTCCTAGTAGACACGTCGGGACAACGAGCAAAGACGACTCAAGGTAAATTATGATAGGGTTGGGCGAGAGACACATGAATGAGCATGGATTAGAAGTCTTGAGCTGATGCTACTGCTGCCCAACAAAGTGCCATTACCAGGAACCTATGGTAGCAGAGAGCCAGGCATTCCTCACCGCAATGCTCATCTTACCTGGGCTCGTATACAATCCAAAATCACAGTGCTCTAAATGACAAGGAGCGGTTGCGGGGCCGCAGGGCGGTAGATTACATGCCGGATACGGGATGGCTGAGGTCACCAAGATCCAGAGTTCTTTGTTTACAAGAGACCCCGGTGCAGATCGCGGCTGGCTGACGCCGCGCGTTCCCTTGGCCATGTTGATCTTGGAGGCTAGAGCCCACGGATACGGGTTGATTCCGACGGGATCGGCCGACTTAGAGAGATATGATTCTGATAGATAAACGCAGTGGATACTGTTGCTGGACGGGCATGTGCCAGGAGGATAGCTCTGGAGCTTTGATCGTCTGAGCGAGGCGATCGTAAGATAAGGAGGGGGGCCAGCTAGCGTGGGTCGCACTGCCCAAAGTCCGGGGAGGGGAAGGAATCTACTTGGGGAGTATCATCCATCTACGGCCATTGATAGCAAATGGAAACTCTGGAACAGGGCATGCCAAAGAAAGAATCTAGGTATCGGATGGAAGAATGAAGCATCGCAGAACGTCCAAGGATCAGGAAGGTTAGCCTGCCCTAAAGCCGAAACTCAAAGTATACTTGGGTCGCACAGCATAAAGAGCATAAAGAGCTTAAGCTTCCGTATAACTCGCTGCGGCATATATGACAAATGCTGCACTGCCAACCGTACGAAGAGAATTTGAAATCGAGTCTGAGCCCGAATCTCAAATACTGCGACCAGCGAGAGCACTTACCTAGCGGTAGCGGTGTGAGCCGTGTGTCACCGTGAACCGTGCAAACGAAGACCATCTAAAAGCAAAGCAAAAGCAAATGAGAAATCCTGCAGTGCATCCGTGATCTATCCACAGATAAGATCTAACCACATTCATGCCGCCTGTCCGGCCCAAGGCCCTGGAACGAGCACTCGGGCCAATTAAACGATGTGGGCCCACTGACAAATTCCCCTCGCACGCTCTCTGGTCCCCTGTCGATCATATACACCGAGAGTAACCAATCAGGGGAATTGGCCGGAGAGCAGAATCAATAGTCCAACCTTAGCACGCCCGCAACAGGCAAGTGCGTAATGTTGGCGGTGCGATTGGATAAGTTGTATGGAGTTAGGTCTGTGATATTCAGGTTCGCTGACTTTGTCTTTCATATCATGGTAGTGGGTTAGCTATGGTAGTAGTGGGGATGCAACGGGCCTGGGGGATATCCATATAAGGGCTGCGTCCCCAGCGGTTACACAAGCTTGACTCTCCAGGCTTTATCACCATCTAAGTGTACGCTCTTTACTGTATTTCTCGCTTTTGCTTAGATCCACGCTCTTTACTAGACACACCACACACAACAAAAACAGACAGCAGACACAATGAAGCTCACAACCTCCCTCCTCACCCTCGCAACCGCGACCGGGCTCTCCTCCGCCCTCAGCATCGACCTCAGTCTCGCCGGCCTCGCCCGCCCCCTCCTACACAACAGCCGCATCCCCATCTCGTCATCAACCTCCAAAGCCGAAAACCCACACGCCTGGATCGCCGGCGGCCCAACGGACGCCCGCAGCCCCTGCCCCATGATGAACACGCTCGCAAACCACGGGTACATCCACCGCGACGGGCGAAACATCACGCGCGAGGGGCTGGCGGACGGACTGGTGCAGAGCATCAACTTTTCCCAGGAATTGGCGGACAGCATGTTCGATTTGATTCTGTCGATGGATCCGAGCGCGACGGACTTTGATCTGGATATGTTGAATGCTCACAATGTGGGGGAGCATGATGCGTCGCTTAGGTACTTCCATTCCCTCCCGAATGCCATATGGAAAGGGGATAAATAGAGAGAGAGACTAATGTGTACGGGTGTAGTCGACTCGACGCCTACTTCGGCAACAACCACGCCTTCAACCCCTCTGTCTTCGCGCAATCAACATCCTACTGGACACAGTCCACCGTCACAGCGCAAATGCTCGCGAACAGCAAAGTCGCGCGGCAGATCCACTCCAAGGCATTCAATCCGACCTACACGTACCCCGAATCCGTCGAGACAACGTCCCACACCGAAACTGGCTTCCCGATCCTGGCGTTCGGCGATATCGAGAAGGGGACTGTGGCCAAGGCGGTTGTGGAGTACTGGTTCCAGAACGAGCGTCTGCCTACTGAGGCGGGTTGGACAGTCCGTGAGGAGCCCGTCACGGCGCAGCAGATGGGCGCTGTGAGCCAGATGATTGCGGATGCGGTTAGTCTTGTTACGAAGACGAAGACGAAGGGGGAGAATCAGTGATTGCAAGGAGCGCCTAGGTTGTTATGGAAGGGAACGGTGATGGATGGGGGAGGCTATGAATCTGCTCTGCGTCGGGATGGGACTTTGTTCACAGTAGTAGCTCGCGTTTAATATATGACATGTCATTCTTTTCTTCTGAGCTGGGTCAGACCTAAGAATTGTAAACCGTAGATCTGTCAAGGGAGTGGTTAACTATGTTTTCGAGCTATAAGATCGTCACATATAAGGTAGGTACCTACCTAGACCCCGAGAGAACCACCGGGGTGCTGAACTGGAGCCTGGAGGGGTACCCGACCGCCGAAGACAAGGCTTCTCGAACAGCAACGGGTCAAACTCGACTTGAACTACTCCGTAGTGAGGTTATGGCCGGATTGCCGATGGGGCTGTGCTCAGTGTGCTGGCTTGGCTTGTGCGACAAGGCTGAACTAAGTCAGAATTGGCCCCTACTCCAGCCTTGCGCAGATGTGCTAACGGGCAAGTTGTGTATGCTAATAACCTGTTCTTCGGAAGAACCTTTGCGAGAAAGAGGTGGAGACCCTGACACATGAGCTGGGCAGCCTACTAATAACTGATGACATTCTAAGCAGCTAATGTATGCGACAGAGGTCTTGCTAGGGTATAGTACATGGATGAAATAAAGGCGAAAGCAATAACAGCATACCAGTACACTCTATGATATCACAGAGAAGACAAACAATAACCAACAGCATCATAATCCGAAATCAAAAGCCGAAAGGTGGCAGAATCGTGTAGGGGTGCTGCGCCTCGATGTACACATGAGACACAGCAATACAAACCGCCAGGACAACCAGTTCAGTGACGACGTTTGATGTGTTGTTCTAAGTGGTCTTTGCGACCGAAGCGTTGATCGCACTGAGAGCACGGAAACTTGTTTGGCTGGATGTGGATGGTTTTCAGATGGCGGATCAAGTCAGCCTCGCGGCGGAAGTTGGTTGTACTCGGACAGCCTCGCCAATGGCATTGAAATACGGGAGTCACGCTAGATCAGGGTGAGTAAGAGATACGAGGTCCCGCAGTGTGATAGACCCTTGGATGCGGACAAGGCTTACTTGAAAGGTTCGTCGCTGACTCTCGTCATGCTTTGCTGCGGAGGGGCTGCAGGCCCGTCATTGGACGGGGTTGCTGTCAGATTCGTACGGTCTTGCAGCTGCCCGACCGAAATCGAGCGGACGCACCAAGCGGGAGGGTCGATACGGTCCCTGGTGTCATCGCCGGGATTAGACCTTGCGTCAAGTGGTGGCGCAGCTCTAGTAGGTAGCAAGTGCGTACCATGGGAGCAGCCTTGATCTTGGTTGTTGATGGTCTCTGGTGTTACAGCGTTGTTCACACTATCAAAGACAAAAGGAAAGGGTGAGTAAAAGCCGTCCGGTAGAGCTGGAAAACCGGAAGTATACGGAGGGTAGGTATGGTCCGATTCTTGTTGGAATCCGAGGGAGTTGGCTTGGGAGGTCGGTGCGAGTTCCCTCGTGGGTCGAAGGTTGTTGGGAGAATAGACCATCGGACAAAGAGAGACTATGACAAGGCCCACAAGGTACTGCAGAGCGGAAGACACTGACAATGAGTCGACTCGTCGGGCATGACTTCCGATATATATAGCCCTAGGTATATACACAAGTACCACGGATGCCAAGGCGTGAATTCAGTATCAGTGGAGCTAGAAGGCTTCTAGAAAACCAAGATCTCCCACAACTCGCCTATGACATGGCCAGGAGTTGGCCAAAGGTCTGACGCCTGACACCCGGCCAGCAAAGCAATCTCTAGGTAGGGCGCGGAGAGAGGCAAGGCACCAAGATGCACTGCTTATACCCGGCCATATTAGGAAGCATGTTGAGCAAAGAGCTATAAGAACAACCAGTGGGAGGAAGGCAAAATGATGCATGGCTACTTTTTCTGATTGATCAAACGAGGTATGGGCGCCAGAGCCTTGTGAGCCTTGTCCTCAAGGTTCGTTAGTGGTGCAGTGCAGCCTGCCTTCGCAGAACGCACTCCAGACCGTCCACCAATAGACTTTTGCCTGCACAGCCACGCTACCTATGGTAGACATGGCCGTGAAGAAAGTCGGTGGGATTCGATCGCAACAGATGGACCGGAAGAAAGCCACGTACCCTTTCGAAGGCACGACGTCCAGTCTTAAAGAGGGCAACAGTAGGCTGACCCAGAAACCTTAATGCAGCCAGGGAGGCGCAGTCGGGGGCTAGGCTCAGCAGGTAGAATTTGAATTATTTGGTCTGTGGTGAGTGTTGAGGCGCAGCTTCAAACAGCAGTTGCGAACGTCAGCCCGATATCCAGGAAGGAGACAAGTCGCCCATCGAGATTACAGACGGAAGCTAGAGATCTGTGATGTGGCGGGATCCGGTGATTGCTTAGACGGAGGCCTCTGCCTTTCAAGATTCTCTTCCTAGGTATGTTTGGGTAGGGTAGTGGCACGGTCGTTTCGCCTCCATGTGTGATACAGGCCAGTCTGCTCTATTTGTCGATTGTGCGCCTCTATATTTCCTAGTGAACGAGTCAAGGCCGGCTCCTAGCCTCTTCAGCCATTTGCATTTCCTCATTCACACCGGCACTGACTGCCCCTCCGCCGGTAGTTGATTCTTCATGCACCCGCCTCAGATAAACACCCCCCCTCCACCCAACCCACCCCCTCTCCCTTGGCCCCCTTAGTAAACCAACGCCCAACGCCGTCGCCGAAAGGGCCAGAAAAACCGTCTGCGCAACCTTCCATCCCTTCTCCGCATAAACCCGATTCCCGACGGCGGTGCCCACAAGCTGACCCACAAACACACCGACCATATACCCCGTGTTCACGCGGTTGCGCGCTTTCGGCGCAACAGCATAGATAGCAGCTCGATTCGCAATCATTGTAGCCTGGTTCCCGAAGTCCAGGAGGGCTGCGTGGAGAATGGGTCCTGCGACGGTGAATGTTCCTGTATATGCGCCTATTGCGATGCCCGTCATGGACGTTAGAAGGGAAATTGTGATGGACAGTTGCGTTATGTATTTGTCTATTACGAGGCGGGAGTAGATTGGGTTGAATATCATGGGCGTTAGGCCGGCGATGGAGAAGAGGCCTATCGTCAGTGTATCGTAGTTATAGGGCTCGCCGGAGAGGAGGAATGTAAGCGTTGTCCAGAAGCCCGTGAATGTTGAGCTGGTCAGGAAGCCCATTAGCGTTGCCTGCACGAGGACGGGGTGTTTTGTGAAGAGGACGGCGATGGAGGGGAGGATCCGGAAGTAGGAGATGTCGGTGTTCGTGGAGGGGTAGTCGGGCATGAAGAGCCAGAGTAGGATGAAGATTAGGTATTGTAGGCCCAGCGAGAGCCAGTAGACGTTTCGCCAGGAGGAGCTCTCGGCGATTATGCCGGAGAGCAGACGGGCGAAGAGCAGGCCGAGGACTAGGCCTGAGGAGACGATTGAGAGGGCTGTTGCGCGACGGGCTGGGGGAGCGAGGTCGCCGACGAGGGGGAGCATGATTTGCTGTCCAGCATGTTAGAACCGCGTTTAAAGGCCATATTGAGCTGGATTACAATGAAATGGGAAGCATACAGGCGTAACAGTCGTAACCCCACAGAGGAAGTTCAGCGCCAGAAACACACTGAAGGTCTCCGTGACACACAAGCCGATCCACATTGTCGCCGTGATAAGCGTCAGAAGCAGCACAAACGGTCGTCTGCGCACCATATCACCCGCCGGGCAGATGAATATCAATCCTGCTGCATAACCCGCCTGCGAACAGGTGGGGATAAGCGAAGCGCGCTCTTGCGTGACGTCAAAGTAGCCCGCCAACATGTCGAGCAGCGGCTGCGCATAGTAGAGGTTTGCGACGGTGAAGGTGCCCGCAAAGGCGAAGAGAACGTTGAGCCAGATGCTGAATCTAGGAGGATTGTCTGGGGTATAGCGGCATGCTGGGGGTGTGTAGAGGAGCGCGCGGAGGAGACGGTGTTGCTTGTTATCTCGGGCTGGCGATGGCGATTGTGAGAATGGGGGTGTGATAATTGGACTTGGAGATGCGTCATCAACCTGCAAATTGTCAGTATGGCATTCTCAATAAATTGTGTTCTGCGAACCTCTGGTCTAGGCGAATTGTGCTCTCGCGGCTCGGGTTTTTCCTCCATTGCGCCTGGATATAGCCGAGGAAAGAGACCGCGGGATGGCTGGGCTAAGTTCCTCAATGACGCCACAGAAT
The DNA here is from genome assembly GCF_047715735.1 of Aspergillus multicolor. NCBI lineage: Eukaryota > Fungi > Ascomycota > Eurotiomycetes > Eurotiales > Aspergillaceae > Aspergillus > Aspergillus multicolor. The sequence continues at coordinate 171,030 of NW_027395983.1, read as the reverse complement.
CGGTCAATTGCAGGCGATGACAAGGTTATCAGGAGAGAAAAGAAAGAAAGAAGGGATCCCCAGATTCGAAAAGCCAGCACCCCACATACCGAGACGAGTGAGGGGAAGCGATCAATTCAGCAGGAGCGGGCTGACTCCAAGTCTTCAACGTTTGTCACCGATCTGCAGCGATTGGAGAGCGAACGGTTAACTGACAACATCTTGCTCGCCGGCGATTTTCTAGAGAATCCTGCTTCCCTGATCCTGCGAGGCCGGGATAGCCGGTCGGCTTCCGACGTTGCATTCCTGCCCAGAGTCTTTCCTGAAAACGGCGATTCCATGGCTCGGAATATTTTCCGCTCTTCTCTCGAGTGATCTTATCGCGAAGCTAAGCCATAGATAAGGAGAGTTTGTTGATTTTGGGCAAAAAGCAAACAAGTAACGGACACATTTGTGGCGTATCCACGTGGCTCGGGGTATTGTTATACAACAGGCACGATCGACAACAGAAGAATCAAACAAAGATATGAGACATGTGTAACAAAGGGTATATGGAATAAACAGCCACCTAACCCATCCGAATACTGAACCGCGAACTGCTCGCACTCGAACTATCGCCTCCCCAAGCCCCCGTCACATTAACACCACCAATATTCCGAATGCCCATCGCACCCAGCATGCTCTGCCCGCGCCTCAGCAAATCATTCCCGTTCTCCCCAAGCTGCTCCCCCCGCTCAATGCCCTTCCTGCGCAACTCTTCAATCTCCGCCTCACCAAGAATACATCCATCAACGCGTCCCTGCCACGCCGCCTCACGCACAACAGGCGCCCACATCTCCGCAGCTTTCGCCTCGTCCATGCCCGGACCAGCGGCGTAGCATTTCCTGACTCCGCCGGGGGCAGACGCATCACAGACCTCTTTGGAAGAGACCCACTTAGAGTGCACGACCTCGTAGCGGCGCTCCATGAACCAGATCACCGGCCAGGTAAGGATCCACAGCTGCAGAATAATGCAAATCCAGTAGACCCAGGCGTTGTTGCGCAGATTGTTGATCCAGTGCGGCGAGTAGACGGTGACGAAGCCGTTGGCGACGACGGGGTTGATGACGATGTGGCCGGCGTAGCCGGTGGAGCGGATGTGCGAGGTTAAGGAGTCGCGCATCGGTCTGGCGTCGAAGCCGTGGAGGGAGCGGCGGTATGTGAACCTAGGCCAAACAAACTCATTAGCATCCAATTCCAATTGTCAGGTGGTGATGAGAACGCACGACTTCACCGGCGCAGGATCATGACAGAACCGCTCACACCAGCCTCTGATCCCCGGGTAATCCTCCTGGTTCTCCAAGTCCATCAACCGCTCACCCTCATCTCCCTCACCCAGCGCAATCCTTCCGGTATTCTTTCTCGCGCAGGATTTGATCCTCCCACCCCGGTATGCCTTCTGCCCATCGCTATCGCTGACAACAGTGGTATACGACCAGCGCTGGCTCGGCCCGCTAAGCTCGTTGCGGCCCCAGCGGAGGAGGGTGCGGGTGAGGTCAATGCGGAAGTCAAAGTCCGTGACGTTCTCGCTCTTGGTCTCGTTCCCGCTGCGTCGGCTCTCTTTGTGGCTACCGTGGATGGAAAGGCATGGGCGCGGTGGGAGGCGAGTCTGGGACTCGATGAAGCGCTCGAGGGTCTCGGGGTCGCGGGAGTAGTCTGGGTCGAGGGTCACGGAGCCGGAGAAGCGCTGGGCGGGTCGGATGCTGTTGTAGCGCTGCTGGCCGGAGATATCGTAGGCGTTTGGCGGAGGGGAGAGGTGGTTTTCTTGTTCGGCGTCGCGGTAGGGTTCGATTGGTTGGGTGACTTCGTCGTAGGAGGGAAGTTCGTCGGAGGAGAGCTCGTCGGAGGCGGACGAGGGATGCGGTTCGGTGGCCGTGGCCTGGGGCGATGAGGGGAGCTGAATTTTGCCCATGGTGGTAGTTTGTTGGTTGTATTGATGTCCGTGGAGGACAGAGGACGGCAAGAGAAAATCTCACATTTTTATGGGAGAGAGGATGGCGCTTGTTGCCTTGTGCCTGGCCCCTAAAGGCCCAGAGACCCCTTCTCGTGTTGAGGCGCGAAGCTGCAGCACGTGATTGGGCAGGTTTCGGACTTCAAACGGGGCTAATTCCGATCTGGAATAGTCCGAGGGGCCGACGATACGCTTATCTCCGACACTCTTCAGCCTCATCTTTCCCTTCTTCAATGCTCGATTTCAAACTTCAAACAGCAAACAGCAATTGTGTGAGTATCTAGTCTCAACGATCTGTTTATCATCGTCACACCCGTAGATGTGAAGGCCACAATTTCCGACTCGGCGGATCGACGGGCAGATAGATGCCCGGAGCCAGTCTCCCGCCGGACTCGCTCTTTCCTTCGCTGATAACAGACCTTGGATCGCATGAGCATGAATCGAACCTGCTACCAATACTCTTTTGCTACATTGCTTGTGTGACAGTATCAGGAGAAAGCTCGAAGCTGACCAATGGGTGACTAACTCGGTCGCTCGACGATTTTGGGTGAATATATAGTGGGCCACTTCAATCCACCCAGAAAAAATACATTACAGAAGGATGGGCGATGCAGCCGTGTCATCATCCTATTGCTTCGTCCTCAAGACAGCAGAGAGCTTCCCTGATAACGAGCCCATAATCGACCGCAGAGAAGAGCCTCTGTGCGCCGTTTTTGCTACTGCTGGAGCTTGCACTCGGTCTCTTTCCCGCTTTATCACAGCACGAACAAGGCCCTTGACTATCTCATCAACATCCTCACCATTCTCAGTAGAGACTTCATGAGCCTCACACCTAAATCGCTCGGCAAGTACGCGTTTCTCCTCTTCAGGTATTCCATCTAGATCTCGATCTAGGGGACCGGACAATAGAGTATCGCCAACGACACAGAGCAGCGGGCAAAGGAGACGCTTTGAAGCTCCATTCTCGCGTTCTTTGTGGGAACCTGGACCGCCATCAACATTGGAAGCAGTACGTCGGGAAAATCCCAACGACGGCAGACGAGGCCCCCAGTCCATGTCCACAACCTTCTCGAGTGCTGTCAACACGCTCTGGAAGGAGTAAGATGAGGTGGCATCGTAGACGAATATGATGCCATCAGGTGGACTGTAATGCTCAAAGCAATGCAGCTTCTCAAGCTCACCAAAGCGCTTTTCTCGCGTCACGACGAAGCAATCTTCCTCGTCAACTGTGCATAGTCTGGTGTGCTCCCCCGCTGTACTGACAATAGCGTGGGCGGTTTCGGCGCGAACGAGAAGGTCGCGGTGGAACTGCTTCTTGTTAGCCGGGTGAAATGTTTGCCGATGGATCTGGGCCTCTTACAGTGGCAAGCAGATTAGTTGGGAACTCGCTCAGGACGGCAATGCGAACCTCGTCCATTGCGGAGTCCGAAAGTGGAAGAACCGTGCCTGTTCTGGATGGCAAACGATGCGCAACCACCACCAGGGGGGCGGCCCTAGCCAAGGAGCGTCCATTAAAGTACTTAGCCGAGCAGAAATCGAGGCGCAGTCTAACTATATTTGGTTGGAAAATGGTAGGCCCGTGCAGATGAACATCGAATACGAGATCGGTTGCTCGGTTCCTTAAGCGATATGACAGGTCCACGGATATAAGGTATTGTGGAAGAAATATGGGTAACCTACGAAGCCCAGGGCTCCATCAGGTTTCATTCGTGAAATGGCCTTTGAAGTCTCAGATACAAAACGATACATTGAACCTTCATCTTCAGGAGAGACCATGTTAATGAAACCGGGGAGTGGCTGAGCCACTGCGCATGAGAAGAAGCTCCTATTTGGAATAGCTACTCGTCGGCCTAACTTTTAACGTTCCATGCAGGATTCCTGGCAGTTTGCTACCACGCCCATCGTGGGCCTCGGTAGGAGCAAATCCTGATAGCCATACGGTAGGAAGTGTGCAAGGCTTGGGGCGCCCTGGAGCCGCGAGCAACGAATCCGATAAAATCCAGGGATGCCCTAGGAAGTGACAGACTGAAATGCCCCCATGCTGGTTGCTTATCACCGGTCTACCTCTGCCGCGCGGCATCTCACAGTATAATTGCACTTCTGCCGGTGACAAGAGGACGAGGCCACAACGCGCACTCTCAGGTGGTAGCAAAAGGGTTTTCTGGGGTACTCAATTGTTCGGCCACTTGGGACGGTCAAGATTCGTAAAAGCCCACCCAGGCTGTGGCTGATCAAGTCCAATTTCGTGTCGGATCTCATGCCAATCCTGCCAAATCTGTTTCAGGGAGAATCCGTCGCATGACAGAAAGCCATAGAGCTTATCATAAGTTCTGCCCCATACAACAGGGACGCGCCCTTCATAGCCGTCCTTGTCTGGCTCATCATGGGACCAGTCGGGATCAACTGCCCAGAGCCAGGGCATTGACTGGAAGTTCTGCCACGAATCTCGGCATTCGCGAGTGATGTAGAGGGATACATGCTGCAAAACTCCAGGCTTTATCTCTCCTGCATCTCGCATGGCTCGAAAGCGCCTAAAACAATTTGTTAACAACTATTGTTTGAAAAATGGAGTATGGTGTAATGGCTTACGCTCGCAGCACACCAAGATCATTCTCCGGCCCATCATAGTTGGTGAGATCAACAACCTTCGTAGACTGAACCTGGTCACCACCGGGCTTTGTAGCCGGAAGTAAATCGATCCTGTCAAAGAACATTTCGTGGAATTTCTCCCAGGGCTCGGACTCGCTCAGTTCATGACAAAAGATCACATAGCCCCAGCTCATACCCTCCTCTTGCTCGAGTAAGTTCCGTATCCAACGCGGCGGCCGAGATGGATTCCATGGAGTGGGCTCGTAATCAGGATGCTGCTCTCGCTGCCTCTCAAACTCCGTCATCTTCTCTAGCCACCACAAACTATCCTGTGAGGTCTGGTGCGCGCAAAACTCGAGCGGCGTGAGGACAGATTCCAACGCTCGCAGCCATTTGTCCGCCAGTTCCTTCTCCTTGTGATACCGGCGGGTCATGACGCTAATGCGCTGGGATGATACCAATGAATTAAGTAGGTAGAAACCGTCGTGGAGAAGTCGGCATTCTGCGTACGTGAGTGAGACTCGATCATCAGCGGCGGCTTGTAGAAAGTCGTCCAGTGAGCGGCCAAGATACTTCTGGCAGCGCTCCTCCATGTCCTTGCGAGGAGGCCATTGCGCAATTCGGTGTTTTTCCTCTGGGGTGATCTCCGAGGGGGAGATGATGGCTTTGTCGAAGAGCGGTTCGATTGTTGTCCAGTCGACTAGTCCAATGCGATTGAGATCATACATAATGGTTCTGCCTAGCTGCGAAATAAGCATGCCGAGTGAAACAAGAAGTACTAGGAGGCGGGAGACAGAGTAAGAAAAAGAGGAAGAGGATGGGGGGAGAAGGAGAGGGAAGCGAGAAGGGAAGGCGGGGGGTAATGACGCCCAGCCACTAGCAATCCAATCAGGGGTGCTAGAGTGCTCCTTCTAGGTTCCATCACCCTGTTCTTGCCTTCAGTTGCTCTTGGCAGCCGAACAACTTCCCGTCATCAAGGCCCTGGCGCCGAGAAAGCAGCCCAAACAGCCCCCATAGCAAGGTTTGCTCCATCATCTCTGTGTTCAACAACTTTGAGACCCAGAGAGGCCATCCCAGCTTCTACGTTACGGGCGTAGTAGGGACATTTAATGAAACCGCCAATCAAGAGGCACCGCTACGTTGGATGTCGTTAGCAATATCTCCAGGGCAATCCTTCAGAGTTCTTACATTGATCTGTTCTCCGAGGACCTCCACAGCGCCCATCTGCTCTCGAACAAGGCCCATCGTCCGCTCAACAACAGCATCAAAAGGAGACCAGATCTCCTCTTTCCAGAAGCTCATATACCCCTCCACCATATCAGCCTCGGGGCAACTAAGCTCAACACCAAGATCAGCTACCCAAAACGCGTTTTGATTCCCATCAGACTGGACTTCTGGCGGCAAATCAAAATCGAAGCGGCCAGCATCGAACTTGTCATTGTACAAGACCTCCTTCTCAAATGCCCTCTTGGCTCGCAATCGCATCCGTCCAAGTGTCCGTCCTGTTTTGGGGAAGCCGGCCTTGTCGATTTTCTCTCTTGCGATATTCAAGAAGAGCCTCGATACCTCAGCCGAGCCGCACGAGGATACCGATACTGCTGTGCGGCGATGAATCTTCAGCGGTGATTTGGATTCGATTGTGTATGTTGCTGCTTCCGCAGTATGGCTACCACAATTAAGGACAAAAACGTTATCGGCGACGGAAATAAGGTCTATTTGAAGAGAGGAAGCATGGAATAGAGCTGCCTCAGGTCCCGATATGAATGTTAGCGTCTCCTCGGTAGGGTGATTGACGTCATCAAAGCCAGCCCTCTTCACTATCTCCCTGAACTGGCCTCTTGCATCATTGTCCCAAAAGGCTGGCACAGTTATCACAAATTGTATCTCGGCAGTTTTCTGAGACCCTTGTGAAAGCTCCTTCTCCCTGATCTGCTGCAGGATACTGGCTCGGAGATGTCTCAGGTAATCGACCGTAACGTTCTCAGCTGTCTTGGTACCAGGAAGGAGCGCGCTTTTCCACTCGTCAGGATAATCATCCGGCGGGTATAGTCTTGATATGAAATTTGCCGCGGCGAATACGCCTGGCTTCAGAGTATTCCGCTCGGTGACAACTCCATCCTGCCTTCCAGCCCAGCCGAAAATCTCGGTAGCATGGGCATCATAGTAGACCACGCATGGGATACCTAGTCGCCGAGGGACCTGGTCATAGGACCACTTCATTGCCTCTGGCCATTCCTTGAGGATTCCGACTTTGCTGTCTTCGCCATTGTGGGTGGCAAAAGCGACTGAGGTTGAGGTACTGCCCAGGTCAATTCCGATGGTCACTTGGTTGATCATGTGCATGATAATGAATGGACTAGTGGCCAGAGGCCTGGCGCTTAGAGTTCTAGATTGAGGAAAGAATAATAAAGAGAGATAAAAGGAGTGCAAAATGGCGTTGTGTTGCATGGTATTTATAAGACGACAGCATAGCCTCAATTATCTGCAGCATAGCCACATTACCTTTAAGATCTATCTGTTTAGCTCTAACAGCCTGAATGAAAGTGGTTTGGCTCTGCACTATAAACCGCAATTTCACCAAGAGTTGTAAATAGGATGCAATTGCATTCAATGGGCAACAAACTAACTTGGTATCATTCACATTCCAACATAATATGATATATAAGCACTCGCAAACTAAGGAATAAGTTCAGACACTTGTAGCGTAAAATAGAGAAAAACCGACATGAAACCTGGCCGGCAATGACTCTACTTGGATTTTTCTGTAGGAACTAGCAATATTTTCAGTAACGTGCTTGGCTGTGGACAAGGACAGGCCGAGTCGGTACTCGGTTTTCTTGCGGTCGATGGCCTGGTCGTTGGACGACCTTGCGGGTTTGGATGGGGTGGATGAGCTTTGACTGCATCGGAATGAAAAGAGTAACTTGCAGGAGATGTGTTTAAGGGAAAAGGAACGAACCTGATGCTGGGCAATGGCCAGAGAGCTGAAGTGATAGTATCCATCAATGAGTGTGGTATCTTTGGGATTGCTGATGGTTAGAAAGACATTGGATGGTGCCAAGCGGCAGGCATGTCATCTATTTATGCTCGTTCTTGACGCCAATGCCAGAGTTCTACACAGCTGGTTTAAGCGGCACAGTCGGGATGCAGACACAAAATAGCCTGGAGAGCCTAATGGCGTCGGCAGAGCTAATCGAGATGTAAGCGCGGATGAACATGGAACGCAAAGACCCCAGGTCAAGTAATCGATCTCTCCTATCGGATTAGTGGTTGGCTCTCAGAAATTATTGTATGTTCACAGCCGCGGAGCCTGACTGCAGCACTGTGGATTGTGCCTCATCTCATTCAAGTGTCTGTCCGGCCAGTACTAAGTCCAACGGTACACATCCGAGAATGGGCGACTTCCCGAGGACAAGGCCAGGCTACCACCAACCTTAGTGACCTCCTGGCAGTTCCATGTACCGGGGCGCACTGTCCCATATTCAAGATACAGACTGGACCACCCTCGCACCTGCTCTATTTGGATGGCAAGCTGCTTAGTACCCCGCTTCGCTGCCTGTCGTTCAACTTGGGCATCGATTTCTTCCTTCTCTTAGGTATGGTGGACGATATGCCGTCCCAAATTTCTGACTGCGGCTTGGCCCCAACATTTTAAGCTTCCAAGGGTACCACTCACATGGCAGGACCGTTGCCGCTGGTTCCTACCTCGGATAGAAGGATCCCGCGGCGCTGTATCCGTGCCTTCCAGCGCACCCACCGCCTTCGTCTTATGGGTGCGCCACGCATTTTTCGTAGTCACGCATTTTTTGTAGTTTTTAAAATTTTAAAGTCTTTT